>NW_024582089.1:929541-954183 GCF_017639235.1 Corvus kubaryi | reverse complement strand
CCGTGTGTTCCTTCCAACTCAAATATTCTTGATTCTGTGATTTTCCTCTTTCACTGTTGATCTGTTAATAGCAGGTCTTTTTTCTTGGCAGAAGAATAGGCTTTTATTTATTACCTTGCCTTTTTTGTCCTTTTCTTTTTGTTTATTCCCTGTTTTGTTTCCCCAGTTACCCAGTGGGAGACTCTTCCACGCAGCAGCGGTTATCTCAGATGCTATGTACATCTTTGGTGGCACAGTGGACAATAACATCAGAAGTGGAGAGATGTACAGGTTCCAGGTAATTTGCTGATAAACATACTCACTTCCACACCAGTTCCACATGATTCCTGGCTCTGGCTTTGGCTGTGGAGTGTCTGGTTTAGCTCACTATGAACTCCATGGCTTTTATTCCATGGCTTTCCAACAGGCAGCCTCTGTATTTCAGATTCAGCTTTCAAAGGTCAATGTGTGTATTTAAAATCTTTTGAGAAATGTTATTTGGATAGACATTTTGGTAAGGTCAAGCCCTCAAGTGCCTTCTAAAGTCCTACAGAGATCATGACAACTTTGATAAATCATTGGAAAGTGTAGCAGATGGGATTTGCCATGTTATTTCATTAAAATTGGCTGTTCCTCTTCAGTGCTGTCCTGTTCAGGGCTCTGGGGCAGTGTGTTTTGTATTGAGGTTTTATCTCCATGCAGCTCTCCCACTCCCATCCCATAGAAATACGGGAATCGAAAATTTTAAATTCAGGATACTCACACCAGATTAAATCCCACCTACACTCAAGTTTATTTTTATTGCATGGCACCTTCAAGACAAGTCCTGAGAGCAGGTGAGACTCCCAGCCTCTGAATCCTCATATCTGGAAGTTGTGATGAGACACAATTCTTCCATGTTACGCTGTGTTATCTGTCCTTACCCTCACTGTGGAGGAAGCCCTTGCATGTGTTTGGTTTGCTTGTTACGTTCTGCATTATGTACTACACTGAGGCTGAGTTAATAAGAAAATCCAGTGATATTAGATGTAACCTCGGCACTTTTGGTTATAGAGTCACGGAATCAGGAATATCCTGAGCTGGAAGGAACCCACAGGGATCATCCAGTCCAGCCCCTGGCCCTGCACAGACACCCCAACAACCCCACCCTGGGCATCCCTGGCAGCGCTGTCCAAATGCTCCTGGAGCTCTCCAGCCTGGGGGCCGTGCCCATTCATTCCCTGGGGAGCCTGGGCAGTGCCCAGCACCCTCTGGGGGAAGAACCTTTCCCTGCTCTCCAGCCTGACCCTGCCCTGACACAGCTCCAGCCCTTCCCTGGGTCCTGTCCCTGCTCACAGAGAGCAGAGATTGTAGCTGTCCCTCCACTGCCCCTTGTGAGGAAGCTGCGGACCCTGAGGAGATCTGACCTCAGGCTCCTCTGCTCCAGAGTGATTTGAGATTTGAAGTTTATATAGCCATTGAAATTAATTCTGTCTTCTGTGGGTTTTTGGTTTTTTTTTTAGTTTTCTTGTTACCCTAAATGCACTCTCCATGAAGACTATGGAAGGCTGTGGGAAAACAGGCAGTTCAGTGACTTGGAGTTTGTTTTGGGAGAGGTGAGTAGAATTTATTGGAGAGGTGCCAGCGGGGGTGTTACTGTGTGTGTGGTGTGTTTGCTGGGAAAAAGCAAATTCTGCAATGGCTGTGCCAGAAACCCTGGGAATGAATCACTGGGGAACTGTCTGCCTGGTTTAGTAAGTTTCACTTATCCAGATAAATTTTTAAAGCTGCAAAGGAGAAGAAACTTTTAAACTGAGAAGATCTATGGGTCACTGACTTAGCCTGAATTTATCGAAGCATGTTATATAGAGTTGCAATATGAAAATGTACCAACGACCTCTGTACTCCCAGGTCCCAGTTGCCTCCTGGGAAGGCAGGTCAGTGTTTTGCAAACCCATTATCATTTCAAGAGCCATTTTTAATTACTGAAACAAAAGAGAATGAGAAAAAGCAGTACAGGGGAATGATTCTCTAGTAATGGAAACAGTTAAAAATTTTAACAGAGAACAGGTTTTCTGAAGATAAACATGAGATATTTGAACTTACCTGCATTCCTTTTGCAAAAAGAAAAAGTTAGAAAAAGCTTTGCAAAGCTCGGAGAACAGATCCTCAACAAGAGGTGAAATAAATTATGGCAAAACCGTAGTGTTATTTTGAAAAGGGAAAATGAAACAGAAAATCAGATGCAAGAATAAAAAGTAATATATGTGACACGGGAGCTTCCGTTAGTTGAATATGACACAGGCTCTTTCCCAAATGGTGTTTGCCATTAGCCTTTGGGGAAATAGGTGTTGAATTTCATCTGTATGTGCAGAGCAGATGTAAAGCTGCCTTTGAGTCTAACTTGAAATGTATTGTAACCTGGGGTTCAGCCCAGGTTTCTGTGACTTCTGCCATCTGCTACGAGCATGTGATTTGGGGATGAAAATTGAATGTGGTTTCTACCTTTGGCAGAAGGAGGAGCGAGTCCGAGGGCACACTGCGATTGTCACCGCTCGCTGCAAGTGGCTGAAAAAGAAAATCATGCAGGCCAGGGAGAGGGTGAAACAGGTGAGTATTTTGGGAAAGTAGCCTTGTAGCAAGGTAAGGCTTATTCTGCCCAGGTTTGGGAATAAGGTTGTCAGGGGAAAAGTAATATCTGCTGAGACAGCTGGAGGATGGGAACAGTGTCTGATGCAAAGGTGCTCTTGAGCAAGTAAAATAAAGAGGATCATTAGTATTAACAAAGGCTACTGGATGTGTATCAGGAGCGTAACATGGAGGAGCCAGAGTTAATCCAGTTAGCTGGATTTGACAGTGTGGTTCTTGGAAGCTCTCGTAGCTGTCTGAGGTCTAATCTTGTGGAATGCCCCAGAGAGGTGTGTGTACCCTTCCCCATGGGGGAGGTAAGAGCTATGTCATGGGAATGGCCCACAAGATCAGACAGATTAGAGGGAAGGAAGGCAGTGCTAAGGGTTTCAGCTGCTTCTGTTCCCTTAACCTCTGTATTTTTTTACTTTTTCCAGAGCTGAAAGTCTGGTGCCTCTGATCATTGTCTATTAATTTTAACTACATCCACGTTTTCAGCAGCAAACATTTAATGGATTTTGGGGAGGTGGTAGCACACAACCTGCAGTAAGATGTGGATGCCTCACTGCCCCTCAGTTAATTGTTTTGCCACTGGAAAGGCTGTGGGGAAAGGCTGTCATAGTGAAACTTGAGGTAACAGAGTGCTTTAAAATAGTTTTGTGCAGCACTTTGAGCTCTGCCTTTGCAGGGCAGGGTTTGTGGAATCTGCTCCCACCTGTCCCTCCTTCACAGAGTGAGGCTGTTCCTGCTGTGGGCAGGAATATGAGTTCAGTGCAGTTCATCCCTCCCTTGCTCTGACGTCCTGCTTCTGACCTGTGTCCAGGAACTTGCTTGTGTTCTGATCCATGTGTGTCCCAGGATATGGAACAATAAGTCTAAGACAAATAAATTCCTTGTTATCTTGAAGATAATCCTGAAGCTAAAGAGATCCTGGGTCTTGAAGAATGTGGAGTAAGGAGAAGGATCCTCTGGTTTGGTGGTAACTTGTGTGCACTGGCACAGCCTTGTGCCATGTTTGGGTGGTTTTTCTGTTTCATTAGAAATCAAAGCAAGACGTTGAAGAGGAGGGACACACCACATGCCAGAAGGATGGGATTGGAGGGAACGTCAAGCTGGGCCGACTGCAGCCGCTGCTGGAAGTGCCCATCCGCGAGGCCGAGGCCCAGCCCTTTGAGGTGCTCATGCAGTTCCTGTACACGGATAAGATAAAGTATCCCCGCAAAGGTAGGGCAGCAGGTGAAGTAACACTGGCTCAGGGAGGGGAGGGGGGCAAACGTGTTTTGAAACAGCAGGATCAAGCATTTGCAAGTGATCAGTCCTGTTCTGAGCACTTAATTACTAACCTGAGATTAAACAAAAAGCAGATTTTTATCAGAGCGTACTAACCATGCTTTTTTTTTCCTAATTCTTTTCGAATATCAAGGAAGAACAAGTTCTTGATCATTCCAAAAGGTGTAAAAACTCCCAAACAAACAAAAAATATTGTGGTGTTTTGAACATCACAGCATCCTACTTGGAAGGACCATGTATCTAATTCCTGGCTTGGCTTATTTCCTTTTTCTGATATTGTTTTTGATCCATTTTAAACTGTGCCCACACAGAAAGGTGTGCAAGCCAGTATTTATCACCTGTTAAAAATCCAGTCTGAACGAATGCCTCAAGAAAGGAAAAATCCATTTGATGCATTCATTGAAGTTCTCTGAGTTAAAAACACTTGTGGGCAGGGAAGTAATAGCCAGAGATCTTGCAGCTCCCACACAGGGAATCCAACTCCTGGCTGTGTGAGTGGGGAGGGCTGTGGGGTGATGGGAGTGAGGCTGGATACAGCGAGGAACTCCAGCTGCTGGGGCTGGGGAAGCTGCAGCCACGGGGCACAGTGAAGTACAGTGAGGTACAGCTGCCCTAGCTCTGAACTTTGCTTCAGCCCTTTCTGCAAAGGTAGTTCTCAGAAAAAAAGTGATATGTGTCCATTTGTGTCAAGGCTTTCCCTGTGAGGAGGCCCATCTGAGAATGATCCCACTGAATGGGGGTGAGGGAGCTGCTCCCTAGATTCTGCTGACGTTGCCAGATCCTGCTCCCAGCCGTTCTCTGATCCTCGGTACCCTCGCCTTGGGACGGGCTCAGGCCAAGGGAAGGCTTGGACCCCTGAGCTCTTCCCATTGTTACAGGCTTCCCAGGCAGGCTGCCCCTCTTCCTCCAGCCCATGAGAGGGTCTCCCTGGTGCTCCCCTTTCTGCTGGGATCCTCCATGGGCCCTGCCCTGCCCATTTGTATTCCTAGCTGCTCCTCTCAGTTCTGAGAGCAGCACCCTGGGGAGCCATCCAGAGGCTGAGCTAATGGAATTGGGCATGCTCATCAAATGGGATTTTCCAATTAGACACGGGGAAGGCACGTGACATGCAAGAGGGCTTTTCTCTATTAAAAAGTAGTTAGAGCAGATGGGCAGAGCTCTTCTGTGAGGAAAGCAAAGGCCATGGGGGATTATTCCTTGAGCTGGTGTCCCAGTAGCTCCATTGCAGTGGCCTGCAAGGGTCCCCTCTGCCCCTCTCTCACTTCAGCCCTTGTAGACCACCTGTGGGTCTGTGCAGGCTAAAGCACAGAGTGAAAGCACAGAGTGCCTTCATAAGGGTCTGTCAGAATCAGGGAGCTGATTGTTACTACTGTGTAAAACCCAAGGACTCTGGCAGGGCTGTTGGCAGCTGGGCACTCTGAGAAATTAGGCTGCAAGCTCCAGAGCTTGTCAGGGATTTTAAAGACTTCACTTTTTTTGGAGGGTTTAAAAAAATTGTGATCCAGATTGTCACAAAATCTTTGTCTAAAAAATACTTTGGAGTGGCTTTTGCATGCTTCAAATTTGAGCCTCCTTTTCTAGTATTGATTCAGATTTTGTCTAACCAGGAGTGGAATTTTTTTCTCCATAAAAATACTCCAGTCACTGCCTGTTCTACTATTCCGATTGCTCTGGTTGATATAAAAAATACTTTTAGAAGGGTTCCTCTCTTTGTTCTGTGAGCTATCCAGCAGTTTTCCCTCTTGCAATTCCAGGTCATGTTCAGGATGTGTTACTCATTATGGATGTGTACAAACTGGCCTTAAACTTCAAGCTCTCTCGGCTGGAACAGCTCTGCCTTCAGTATATTGAAGCATCTGTAGATCTGCAGAACGTGCTCATTGTATGTGAGAATGCTAACAAGCTTCAGCTGGATCAGCTAAAGGTAATCACATTCTGCATACAAAGTAACTGATAAGAAAGTTTTAAAAATAAAATTTATGTAATTAATGTTTGGCTGAGCTTTTGCAAATGCACCACTCCTTTAATTACAGTTGCTTGAGTATATTTAGCATGGGTTGTCCTGCAGTGGCTTGTGATATTATGTAGGCTTTTTTCAATAAGTGCTCGATATTTTTGCATATCTGCTTTGTAGAATGTCAAGGGCAGAGTGACTTTGGCTCTTCATCAGTTCACTCTTGCTGCAGCAAGATGGAACCAGTGCATTGCCTGGTCTTGCTGTGTTACATACACTGAGACTGCAGATAGGTTCTTTCACCTGGACAGATGGAAAAACTAAACTCTGTTCTCAGGCCTTTGCACTGAAAAACAAAATGTGCCAGTGGTTCTCTGTCTCTGTGGTGGGTGGGGGGCTTTTGGGTGTTTGGTGACAATCAGGGTAGGGTTGACCCCCAGCTGCAGCCCAAGAGGTGCTGGCCGTGCTGATCCCAGTGCAGTGCCCGGAGCCAGTTCTGCTGAACCTGCAGGGAAGCAGCTCCTGCCCCCAGTCCAAGAGCCAGAGCAGGACCATGCAGTACCTGCTGATGATGTTCAGCCTGTGCACACCAGTGACCTGTTGCTGGTGGCTGCAAGCACAGTGAGGCTGGAGAAGCCAGTATGCACCATCACTTCGGAGAGGAAAGACCTCAGGAGGACAGCAGCAGGGTCAGCAGCAAGTATGTAAATGCCAGCACAGCCTTTGGTGCATGGCACCATGGTGCCATCAGCTGCCCAGAAGCTCAAGCATTGGTGGATCTGGTGCCCCCACCTGCCCTGGCCACCTCTGGGGTGACAGGGGCTCTTGCACAAGGCTCCAGTCGGGCAGGATCACCCTGAGCTGGCATCCTGTCTGCTCAGGTGCTCCTTAGTCCTCATGGGTGGGTCCTCGGTAGAAAGCTGCTCTTTGTGGCATCCCAGTCATTGTTTAAAACATTTCACAGGTGAGTCCTGACAGATACCTTTGGCTCCCAGGTGAAATAAACTGGCAGGAAGCAGACAGTAGTAATGATTCTTTGGGTGAACTTGTACCCACTTTATAGTGAGCTGGTATAGATTGCATTTATTGCTTATTAAAATGTTCTGAGGGAAAGCCTTGGTTCATACTGAGAAATGAAGTGCCCTTTTTTTTGTCTCAAACTGTTTGGCATTAGATCTGGTTCATTTGTCACCTTTTCACCACACTGATTTTTGTAAGAAGTTTATCACACAAGAGCCTTCCAGAGCTCTTGAACTGTTTGCTGTGTTTACGGAAAAGGTTCAGGCAAAACCCACACAAGGAGTCCTGCAAGCTCTTTGGACCCTTGATGGAGAGTGTCAAGAGTTAAGATCTCTTCACCCTTTTAATTAACTTTTGGTATCTAATTATGTTAAGAGTTACTATGAGGTAGCAACCAATCTTCATTATCTCTGTGAAGTTTTCAGTATCTCCTGAGATTCCTGTATTAGAAAGCTTTGGAGCAGCTCAGTGGGCAGTTAATCTCTTCCTTGTCAGTATTTCTAGTCAAATTTTTCTAGATGCTTAGAATTGTACTGAATTTGCAGTTCAAGTAGGAGCCTAAATGGTCATTTAGGAAGGATAAGGATATCATTGTTTGATAGTTCCAGCTGCAGGATCCATGTGGAGGTTCAAAGGAAAGGATGGCTGATGGCATATGTAACGTGTAACATTTATGGGACGCTGTAAGATGACTTCAACCATGAATTTTTTAATTAATATTGGTGTATTTTTAAGGAACATTGCCTGAACTTTGTGGTGAAGGAATCCCATTTTAATCAAGTCATAATGATGAAGGAGTTTGAGCATCTTTCTTCATCCCTCATTGTGGAGATTGTCCGGAGAAAGCAGCAGCCTCCTGTCCGAACACACTCTGACCAGCCGCTCGACATTGGTAACCTTCCTGCTTTATGGAGTAATTCCTTGTGCTGCTTTGGCGTTGCTAATGGTTTGTTTAGCCTGGGAAGATATCTGGGAAGCAGCCCTCTGCAGCCCACCAGTTCCCAGCTGGGATAACTGCTCAGGCTCTCTCCCAGACAGAGACAGAGCACAACAGTTCTTTTCCCAGTGAGTTTCAATCAGAATGGTGTCCCATCAAAGTACATGGGAAACATCGTCGTGTTCTTGCAATAAACCATCTTGAGCCTGTTCAGAGAGATGAGAGAAAGAGCAGAAGGGTGTAAAGAGTGATCCGATAAAAGGCAGTGGACAGTCACTCAAGTGGCTGAAGGGTGACAGAGCTGAGCAGGGAACCAGCCTGCTTGAAGGTGTTCACCAAGGAGGAGCAGGAGGACGGAGGAAGATCTTGTGAATAAGGCACTGCTCTGTGTGCATGTATGAAAGGAACAGGACGAGGGGAGGGGAAGAGAAATATGTGATTTACAGTTTCATCATGGAATTCATCAAGGGCTGATTTGGGACTAGTCTTACTCAACATTTTAACACCCTGACACACAACACAAGGAATGTAATAATGAGATTTTCTAAGGTCACAAAGTTCAGAGGCATTGGCAGTGTTGGTGTAGAATGCTGCACAAAAATAATTGGGAACTGGAGAGAAAGAGAAGGAAGCTAGTCCTGGAAGGTCAAGTAGAAAGGCCTTGGCTGGCATTTTTCCCAGGGAGGAGAGGTGCACTGGCTGGGAGGGTGGCTCGGCCAGTTGTGTATCCAGAGCTGGAATGGTGTGAGAGACCCAAACACTAAAAACTGAAAGATGACCTTTGAAAATATGAGTGAGTTTGGAGCAGACTTGGATGTGCTCCATTTGTCAGTTGTGTATTTACAAAGGTTGATTAAAATATTGGATAAAAGAAGCCTTTGTTGCTGATTTGGGAAAGATTTTTCATTAATACACAAAATTTTATATTCCTTGTGGTTGGAAATAGTGAAAATGGAAGGGAAAAATCAGCTTTCATATCTGCAGAGAGCACCTGTCAGTGTGGCCAGAGCTGGAGTTTGCTGTCAGTGGCAGAAAGCAGAGCTGACAGGTTTGGTTCTGGGATGGGCAGCAGGGAATGAGTTGTGGTGGGGAAGGATGAAGCTCATTTTGCTCCACAGTTAGGAGGAAGGACTTCACTCAAATTCATGCTGCGAGTCCCAAAGGAAAGAGGGGCTGGAGCTCTGGCTTGGCCACGTATTAGTTCGATAGCACCTGGTTACCTGGAACTATCATGTCTTTATTTCATTATGTTTGATTTCAGGAACATCCTTAATTCAGGACATGAAGGCTTACCTGGAAGGAGCTGGGACTGAATTCTGTGATATCATCCTGCTCCTAGATGGGCACCCACGGCCAGCCCACAAAGCCATCCTGGCAGCTCGCTCCAGGTGAGCCCTGTTCCTGACAAGACAGTGTGTGAAGGACAGTGCAGTGCTGGGCAGCCTGTGCTCAGCTGGCTTGGTTTAGAAGACAGGGAGGAACTTAAATCTGCATGAAGTGTTAAGATGCAGCTTTGCTCAATGAGTGTAATAAGCCTTTAAGCAGTAGTGATTAAATTTTTTTCCATTTGATACCCAGCAGGGAAAGATAGGAAATTAGAACTGCAGAGATTCTCCAGAGGGTGTGTGAGAAGCTGCACTGCAAGACAAAGCATCGATAAAATCACAGGAAGGGAAAAAGGGTGGAAAACATAAGGTGGTTTCAGTGAAGTGGAAAGCAGCAGATGTCCACTGAGGTCAGAAGGAGCCTTTGACAGTGAACAGTTCGTATTGTGGAACTTGAATTTCTTTCTCACTTTCTGATATTTAAGATTGGTTATGAATAAGCATTAAAAAAATGGTGCCTGCCAGAGACTAGAGTGTTCCCATGCTTTATGCAGAGAAAGGAGTCCACCCTGCTGAAGGTGGGACTGTTCTCCCTTCTCAGGACGTGGGTGAAGTGGATTTGTCCTGCACTTGTGTGTTCTGTGGACCTTCACCTTATGTTCCACCAAACATTAAGTGTTCACATAAAATTTCTATTTCAAATATTGTCACAGTTTTTTTTGCAGACCCAGTAACAATATTCAGTATTAGTTACTGTGGTATTTTACCAGAAGCATTTCACAGCTCTTAAAACAGCCCTGATGATTGGCAGCCTGTAGATACCGAGGAAATTCATAATGCTTTAAGCTCTCTACTGGGTCTTATGCAAATTAGAGAAAAAAATCAAAGCACCATGTGTCCTAATTTTCAAGAAACAGACGAATTTCAGGTAGTTCTGATGGTAATTAGGGGGATTATATTTGGAGTTTTCACTGGCAGACATATATGAAAAAAATAAATGAGCAGTGGTTTTGCCCAGGTTGTCACCTGAATTTGTTGCTTTGGAAGCTCCAGTTCTGAATAGCAGCATTTGAACAATACTGGGTTAAACCATGTGTCTGCAGACTGTGTTATATCAGTTTTATTTCCCTTTCCAGTTACTTTGAAGCCATGTTCCGTTCCTTCATGCCAGAAGATGGGCAAGTGAACATTTCTATAGGTGAAATGGTTCCCAGCAAGCAAGCATTCGAGTCCATGCTTAGATACATCTATTATGGAGAAGTGAACATGCCTCCTGAAGACTCCCTGTATCCTTAAATTCAAAGGAATTGAAGGATCTGTCTCAGTGCATGTCCAGCAGGTCACCTTCCTTTTGCGTTGGATTGCCTGGCACAGGCTGGGAGGATGTTCTCTCAGGGGGCACCAGCAGGCTCTGCACTTCCACTCCTCACATGGATTTGTTTGCCATCAGTGCTCTCACCTTCGCTTTCTGGTTTATTCCTCAATGGGATGAACAGATACCTCTTTGCAGCACCTTACTACTATGGCTTCTCCAACAACAGACTCCAAGCCTACTGTAAGCAGAACCTGGAAATGAATGTCACAGTGGAGAATGTGCTCCAGGTAATTGTCCCCAAGCACTTTAATTAGTCACTTAGAGGAAAGCCAAGGGGTCTGGTCAAGTGGGTACCCCCAGTGCCAGGTCACTGAGACTGCCCAGACCCTTCCAGTGGCAGTGTGATGACTTGTGTGGGAGCCCAGCCTTCAACAGCATTGTTCCTTACCTGGTACTGTGTTGCTTCTGTTCCTGTGCTGCAGGGTTCAGCAGGTGCTGCTCACCTGGCTTCTCCTGAACTCTCATCCCCCGTTACAGAACTGTTTCTAAAGGTCTTTTTTAGATGACCACGTGCTCAACACTCAACTGTAAACCCTTTTTGGCAGACATTTGTTCCAGGGCAAATGATGATCTGCAGGTGACAGACATTAGTCTTGTTTTATCAGTGATGCTGACAGGATCTGGCAGTGGGGTTTGAACTAACAAAAGATATTGTGTGGTAAGAAAGCCTCCAGTGTCAATGCCAGCTTCCAGGCAGGCAGCCTGAACATCTGCAGCACGAGCAGAAGCAATTCCTGCTGATTAGCTCTTGAGGACTCCATACATTTTAAATCCAAGGCTTATTTTTGAGTAGTTCAGAAAAGATTCAGTTTGTAATGCAAAATGGAGATGTTCCCTAGCTAAGAGGAGTTACCTGCTCTGGGTCAGGACTGTTTATGCATCTGAGCTGTGCAGAAGGGAAATCACATTTTTGCTCCTGCTCTAGATTTTAGAGGCAGCTGACAAGACCCAGGCCCTCGACATGAAGAGGCACTGTCTGCACATCATCGTTCACCAGTTCACCAAGGTTGGTTGCATCTTTTCTGTGGCTTTTGAGAGCTGCTGTCCTCTGTCACTGCCTTGGTTAAAGACATGTTAATATAGAACTCAGTGTAGTTCTTCCTCATTTGAGAGGAAGCTGAGAGCTGGCTGCATGTTACTGACACTCACTGACAGGACTGCTAAGCACACTTCTCACACCAAAGTAAATGGAAGACTAGAACAAGCTAGTCTAGAAATGTGAAGCCCTTCCAAGCCAGAGGTTACCCAAAGTTGCTTCCATTTCCAGTTGTTCCAACTGTTAATTTTGTGCCATGCCCTCGTTGGATTCCTATCTGTATAGCAGGGTAAATTTGTTGTATGTTGAGGGCACAAATCTCTGCCTCACTAGCAGTTATCAGTGTGCTACTCATATTTCCCTTGAACTATTCTCTGCCATACATACTATATTGTCATGTGCTCTAAAACAAATTACCATGTCCTGGCTGGGCTCTCTGTGATTTCCATGTTCAACAGTTGGACTCCATGGTCCTAGAGGTCTTTCCCAATCTTAACAATCCTGTGGTTCTGTTTTGATGGGATTATGCATTAGTGGCAGGAAAGGTCAAGATACTTTGTGCTGACACTCCTGTCCTCACTTGAGAGAATAAGGATATTGTCATTTAATTGTTCCTATGAGATGTGATCGATCCCTCCATGAGAGTTCCCCAGCATGTCATCAGTTCATCGCTCAACTCATTAGCATTGCTGAAATAGGTAGATAAATCATAGGAATTGGGATTTCTGGATGCTACACACATACTGGTAATAATTCCCTAGTTAATATTCAAGTAGCTCACTCTCCTTTGTATATTTAAACTCACAATCCTCCTGGGGAAAAAGAGCACTGCTATGTCCCATTAGTGTCTGGAGAGGAGACAGGACGGTGTTCAGGCTCTTCATTAAATGCCAAAGTTGCTGGAGCGTGACGCATTTTACATTCAGAAATAACTGAAAATGCATAAAAAGCATTGAGAGGGGAGCCAGCATCCAGGAATCACTCCCAGAGGAGAGTCCACAGTGTGAGGTTGCAGCCCCTGCCTTCATCCTCTCTGTTTTCTTCTGGCCCCTTGAGTCCTGCGGAGCAGCTCGGTTCAGCAGGGACGGGGAATGGTCCCACTGCAGGGTACAGGACATCCCTGGGGTTGGGGTCAGTGCCTTGCAGCAGCTGAGGGCTGAAATATCACAGTATCACTTCCCAGTGGAGGCCACAGGAAGACAAAGAGGTGTGATTCTCCCCAGAACATACAGAGGGAAATGGACATTGCAACACTGGGAGGCAGCAATGGGAGCTGGAGGGCGTTCCTCAGCTGTACTTCCTCACCAGGATGTGGGGAAATGTTTTATATTTAAACTGTTGACTGGTAGAACAGTGTTCATCAAAACGTGGCTGGAAGACTGTCAAGCAGATGTGCATGGAGAAATCTCAATTATGCAATGTTTTCCCTTGGACTGAGAGGCCTCAGTGTGTGATTCTTGGCCTGGGCTGGGTGACTCAGTGTGCCTGGGCACGGACACTCTCTGCTCTGCTCCTGGGCCAGCCACGGGCTCTGAGGGGGATTTGTTCTCGGGCATAAGCCCGGTGGGTCACCAGGGCTCAGGCAGGCCAGGTCTCTGGCTGTGGGATCCCCTGTTCTTCCAGTAACTTAACACCGTTCTGGATTTGGACTGTTAAGGAGTTTTCCTCACAGCAGGAACATTACTGAAGAGCTGTTTCCCAGAGGTTCACTGCTTTGGGCAATGTGTTTACAGGCTCTTGTGTGTCAGTGTTGTGCAAAAGCCCTAATAAACCTGCTGTTGTGACGTGTTTGTAGTGACACCCTGATCTGTTCCGCAGTGCGTGCCTGGGCTGGGGGCAGGATCCCACCAGTGCTAAGGGGGTCTCTCTCCCTCCCTGCCAGTCCTGCCAGTCCTTAGACTGGGGATATTGCTACAAGCACGTCCTGAGCCCTTTCTGAAAGCATCCTCAGCTATTTCCTTCCTGGCCTTCAAAGGTTGCTCAGGACATCTTTATTGTTTATCCCAGTGCAGCTCCCTAGAGCCAGGTGATAATCTCAGTTCAGGTGAGGCGGGTGGGTGAGTGGGGCACAGTCTGCCTGGAGGCTGGGTGTGTGTTAGTGCCTCTAGACAGAGGGATTACTGGCTCCTTACCATGAGGTTGTGGAGAAGGGAGGAATGTGTAGAGCTCCTTTTTGCTAACAGTTGAGCTTCTGACCAGTCCAAAAGCATGCAGTTTGTTGTAGATTCTCATCTATCTGATGTGGTGGAGGTTTTTGTTGGCAACTGCTCCAGTGACCTGCTTTGACTGCAGGAGGAATGCCAGCAGAACCAGCATGGACACTGAGAAGAGCTTTTCCTCAGGAGCACAGGAGCAAAGAGATCCAGCCCTGAATCACATTTTCAGTGCAAAAACACAGATCTCAGAGCTCAGGCTGTGCTGGTGTCCAGCATTGCTCTTAGGAGAGTGCTCAGTCAGTGTCCTGTAGCAGTGGGGCTGTCAGTACCAACAGAGGGGCAGCTCTGGGGGCAGATTCCTGCTGCTCTCCACTCCCAGCAGTCTGGATTTGGTTCTAAGCCCCGACTGGAGCCCCATGGTCTGTTCCCTGCAGCCCAGCCCCACAGCTGGGATCTCACACCATCTGTGCCCAGCCTGACTTGCTGTGGGATGCCCAAGGGTAAAAGGGTAATACATGAGCTGTGATTTTGGGAGGGTTTTAATTTCTTCCTGTTTTTTCTGTTTTGTTTTCCTTGAAGGTCTCCAAGTTGCCAAATCTCCGCTCGCTCAGTCAGCTCCTCCTCCTTGATATCATAGATTCTTTAGCTACCCACATCTCAGACAAGCAGTGCGCGGAGCTGAGCGCAGACATATGACGTGCCTTGGTAATCCACCTTCTCATTTGTTCCTCAAAAACACTGGCACTGTAGAGCTGGCTCTCTGGTTTACTGTTACGTGTTGAGCAGCTCAGTGTCTGCACTCTGCAGCAGCCCTGGAGGAACAGGAACAGCTGAGGTGCTCTCTCTGGATTTGCTGCGTTTGTACCTTTGTGCAGTGTTTGGACTTTGTTACATTTGTTACCCAGATGTAGACTTGAAATCATTGCAGGCAGGCGTGAATTGATTCCACATGGTTTGGGGAGTTACTACGTTAATAATTAAGTCCATTATTACTTTCATACTGTAAAATCAAGCAGTCATGAGTAAGAGTCACTAATCCTTTGAAACACAATATTTAAAGAATACTATTTAAAGAGCTTCAGCTGACCCAGCCCAGGGGCTGTAAGGGGATGTCAGAACAAAACTGGGAACAAGAGCACGTGGTGTTCACAGGGGGACTGGCCCTTGGACCAGAATGCAGTGACTTTTCAGAGACTCCATGGTGTGGATTGACAGATAAGCCCCTGTGCAACTGCCTGGATTGGGGGGCTGTGGGAATCCAGACCTATGCTCTGCAGCAGGTCAGACTAGAAGATTACAGCAGTCCTCTCTGGCCATCAAATCCATTAATCCTGTCTTGCTAAGCCTTTCTAAATATATTTATTAATAAAGAATTAACTTCTCCTGGCATTTCATGATTGACTTGGATTTCATTTTGGAAAAAAATTAAGCAAAAAACGTTCTGTGCTTGATGAAGGTCACATTGTTAAAAATAAGTGTGTTACATCTTGTTACTAATTTTATATTGAACTGTCTCTGTGAGCCTTGCCTTTGCAGGAAGGTGAATGAAGGCAGAGTGCCCTTCCCAGCCCATACAGGAGCAGCTACTGTTCCCTCCCCTTGCAGCCCCCAGCTCTGTGCTGGGTGCTTTCCACATTGCAGAGTGGAGAGGAGAGTGGTGTTGGTAAAGTGTCTGGTGGTGGAACTGTCCCAGCCCTGCCCAGAGCCCTTGGGGCTGCCCCAGGAGGGAGTGGCAAGCAGGGAATCAAAACCTTGTCCTGCTCCAGCTGCAGGGGCTGCTTCCTGCTTGTCTGGAGCTGGAGTGGTGCAGGATCCCTGCCGAGACATGCAGCTCCCAGCCCTTACATTCCCACCCTTGCAGCCATGATTTGCATTCAGTGAAGTGTTCCTGGAACAGTTGTGGGCTCCTTGTCAGCATCCCAGAGTCTGACACACCTGCCCGTGCTGCGGTGTGCCCAGGGTATTGCAGTCTGTGCAGTGGAGAATGTGTCACGTATTTCATCCAAGGGAAGTGCTCTAGGGACGACCCCATCTGTCTCCCTGGTGGCTTGCTCAGGTGAGTCAGACCAGAGGTGACAGGTGCTTCTGAGAGCCAAGGGCACCTTTTAAAACAGAGGGATTGTTTCCAGATGCCTCATAGATAGTGGAGTCTCATAGCAGAGGTCATGTTAATTGTACTGACAGGATCTGTGTTCCCTGGGAAACCAGACTGGCAGCTGGAGAAAGGTTCTACACTGCAACTTGTAACAGCACTACAGTTTATTTCCAGTAATGCTGATCCACTAGAGGACACCCATTGCCCAGGGAAGCCTCATTCTCTCAGGCTGAACAGGTTGGTTTCAACCATGCCACAACCAGAAATAACTCACAAGTGGGCTCTTTAAATCCTGAGCCCACTTGTGAGGAAATGCATGATCTCTGCACCCTCGGAGTGGGCACTGTGGGGTCTTGGCTTTGGGGGTGGTTTGGGCTCAGTCATGGCTGTAGGGACCACAGTGCTGGGTCAGAGATTTAGCGTGTGAAAACTTGTAGCCCATTGTGATTTGCTTCTGGGCTGCTGTTGTGCAGAGTGCCAGGACCGTGCACCTCTCTGAGAGGACACCCGAGTTTCCCAGGAGATCGCAGGATGGGAGGCGTTGCAGGGGCCTCACACACTGTGGGGTACACATGAGCTTCCCAGGGCAGTTAGGTGTTCTTGTTATCACCACCTTGTTATCATTATGGCCAGCAGGCTCCCAGGATGTTCCTGCAGCCTTGGGCAGTTTTGTACTGGACTTTGTGCAGTCATATCCCTGCATTTGATAAGGAATAAGAAACATTGTGGCTGTCCAGCTTTGTCTTATTCCTACAGTCTCTGCCCTTCAGATTGCTGGTGGGAGAGCAGGAGCGCCCCTTTCCTCCAACCCAGTGCAAGCTCCAGGGTAGTGGCAAAAAGCAAGGTGGAGGAGCAATGCCCAGCTCCTCTGGAGCAGCAGCTCAGGGCACTGGAGCCAGGAGGTTCCAGCTTTGCCACACTGCACCAGCTCCCCATGTCCCCGCTGCCACACGGGACCTGCGGCAGCTGGGCAGGAGCCGAGCAAGGAGCAGTGTGGATCGGGGCCAGGAGCTGCTCCAGCCCTGCAGGCACTAAGTCCAAGCCCATCCCACCAGTGCCAGCACCACCAGGAGTGCTCAGAGCAGGGCTGGCAGCGGGGCAGGGAGTCACTCTAAGGTGGCCCGTGGCTCACTGGGAACAGGAAAAACACAGAGAAAAAATTACACATTTTAATAAGGAAATGTGCAGTGCGAGGGACGCACCGAGGTCCTGCCAGCAGGAGCACCGGCGGAGGGAGCAGAGCCCGGGCTGCCTCACGCCTCAGCTTCCGCCAAGCCCAGGATCTTCTTGACGTAGTTCTGGACGTTGACGTGGAGCTGGGGGGCCGTGGCAGAGAAGGTCTCCATGGCCAGGGCCCGTGTGGCCTCGGAGCCGCCCCACATGGCGCGGTACAGGGGCAGCGTGTACTTCTGCTTGCCCTGCGGAGACACAGCGGGTCACCGCCCAGACTCCGCCCGGCCCCAGCGGCGACGCCCCCCATTCCCCGTCCCCAGCATGATGCCTCCAGCATCGCCCTGCTCTTAGCCAGGCACAGAGCACATGGGAATGGCACAGGCTGGGGCATGTTGCCGTGGGCAGCCCTTGGCACTGCAGCACCTGGAGAGGGGAGAACACCTGGACCTTGGAGAAGGAGCAGACCCTGATTAAGTTCATGAAGTTCAACAAGGCCAAGTGCAGGGTCCTGCACCTGGGTCTGTACAGGATGGATGGAGGGATGGAGAGCAGCCCTTCACAGAAGGACTTAGGTGACAAATTGGACATGACCTGGCCATGTGCTCTCCCAGCCTGGAAAGCCAACTGTGTCCTAGGCTCATCCCCAGTAGTGGGGGCAGCAGGTGAGGGGGAGATTCTGCCCTCTCCTCTGCTCCCGTAAGACCCCAACACTGGAGCACTGCATCCAGCTTGGGAGTCTCCAGCACATGGACAGAGCAGGTCCAGAGGAGTCCATGGAGATGCTCTGAGGGCTGGAGCCCCTCTGCTCTGGAGCCAGGCTGGGAGAGCTGGGGGTGTTCACCTGGAGAAGAAAAGGCTCCAAGGAGACCTTAGAGGCCCTTCCGATGCCAAGAGAGCTGGAGAGGGACTTTGGAGTGACAGCACAAGGGGGAATGGCTTCCCACTGCCAGAGGGCAGGGTTAGATGGGATATTGAGAAGAAATTCTTCCCTGTGAGGGTGGTGAGGCCCTGGCACATCCCTGGAAGTGTTCAAGGCCAAGTTGGAAGGGGCTTGGAGCAACCTGGTCTAGTGGAAGGTGTCCCTGCCCATGGCAGGGGGTGGAATAAGATGAGCTTTAAGGTCCCTTCCAACCCAAACCATCCTGTGGGATTATCAAAAGCAAGAGCGAACCCCTGTCTCTCTGGCACTGAAGGCCCTGTGCCCCATGCCCTTCCCTCCCCACTGGCATGCTGCTGGGCACAGCCACCACTGCTCAGGGACAAACCTGGCTGTGCAGGAAGTCCTTGACTTTGCTGTACTCTGCCTCCAGGTTGTTCTTGAGGACGATCTGGCACCAGCGCAGTCGCAGCTCAGCGTTCTGGGACGCGGAGATCTTGGGGTACATCTTGCTGAGCCTTTTCACATTGCCTGTGAGAGGGGAGTGGTCACCATCCCCCAGGGGCTGTGACCCAGCTCCCAGCCCTTGCTCCCAGAGAACCCTGTGAGTCCATCCCAGCTGTGCTGCGAATTCTCTGGGATCCTCCCAGCCTTGGGTCAGCCCTGGCCCCTGCCCAAGCACCCTCCACCCCCAGCTCTGGAGCACCGCAGGTACTTGCTGGCTCTGGGCAGGACGGTGCCTGTGTTGGGCCTTCCAGGCTGGGCAGCCCTGCAGGGCCACGTGCTGGTGGCTTGGGGTGCCAGCACAAAGTGGGGGGAGATTCCTCAGCAAAGAGGGCAAGGAGAGTGGCAGTGACATGGGGACACAACAGCCCAGCAGAGCCAGCCTGGGGACAGCAGGACTGCACATGTTCCCATAAATCCAGGGACATGCTTCCCCTGGCTCTCCATCCCCCACCACACTGACCAAGGCCTCCCTGGCACCAGGACCCACAGAGAGGGGCTGAAGGGCACACACCCGTGTGTCCCCCTGATGTGGCCTCAGGTCCCCAGCCAACTGGCTGGACTGGGGCATGTCACCCTGTGTCTCCTCTGGGCACCAGAGCCCTGGGAGTGACCTGGCACTCACCTTCAGGCAGAGGGGATTTCTGCAGGACCTGATCCAGGAAATAGACCAGCTGGTACGTCCTCCAGCCCGTGATGTCCACGGCTTCGATCGCCTCCATGTTCAAGCCGTCGGCTGCCCAGAGCTCTGCCAGCTCATCCGCTGGTCTCATCAGCTGCTGCCCCGGTGACAGGTCAGGCAGGTAGGGCGGCCAGCCCGGCGTGTTCAGCCAGCGGTCAAACTCAAACCCTGCAGCAAGGCAGGGGGGAGAGCTGGGAGCAGATCCCTGAGCCCCACACCAGGTGCTGCTGCCCAGACCTCCCACTGCCTTCTCCCAGTGCCACCAAACCTGCCCAAGGACAGTGACCACCACAAACTAATGGGGTGAGGCCGTTCAGACACACGGGCTCAGGGTGTGCTTGTGGGCAGCAGCCCCACCGCCACCCGCTCAGCGGGATGAGCTGGCTCCAGCAGGGAAAGCTCCTGCCAAGCCTGGATCTCCTGCAAGGCTGGGCCAAGCCCAGAGTGCTGGCTGGGCCTGATCCCAGTGCTCACCAGACTCACCAGGCTGAGTCATGGACACCCTATGAAACAGCACCCAAGTGCAGAGCAGGGACTGGGTTTGGATGGAAAAAAATCAGGCTGAGCCAGCACGTGCCCAAGCCTGGGCCTGATCCCAGCTGGCCACTGCCGTGCCTCCTCCGACAGAGCCAGGCCAGCAGCAGCAGCATCTCCAGTAAAACACACAAACCAATGTGCAAAGGCTCCGGGGGATATGGGTGGCTCTGACACCTGTGGGTGCGGGGCTGTGAAGTGGCAGCCCCTGTTCCCTGGCCAGGATGGTGCTGTGCTGACCTGGGATGGAGTCCACGCCTTTCTCCTTCAGCTCCGGGAAGTACTCCAGGAAGAACCCGAGGGTGTCATCTGCAGTGATGCTCTGGAACTTGAACCTGTTCACGTAGGCCTGCGGGGACAGATGGGGCTGGTGCCAGACGCTGTCACCCCAGCAGTGCTGCCCAGCCCTCTGTGTGCTCCACCTCATGGGGGAACCCATTCCAGCCCCTGTTCCCTACAGGGGCTGCCCAGCCCCCTGCATCCCCAGGGATACCCCTCAACATTCCCAGCACCTGCTGCTAGCACAAGGCTATGCTGTGCCCTCATCTTATTTCCCTATTAACATTCCTGTTTCCCACCTCTTCTTCCTCTCCCCAGCCACCTTCTCATCCTGTCCTTCCCAGGGTGCTGCTGTGCCCCAGCCTCCTGCCATGGCATTTTGGATAACTTTGCAGCTCACACTCACCTGGAGGAAGGCATCAAACTTGCTCTGATTGCCCACAAGATGAGCCAAGTAGCTAACGAAGCAGTACCCCTTCTCATAGGGCGTTTCATTGTACGTGTCATCGGGATTGACACCTAGAAAAAGGCAAAACCCTCAGAAACCCCCTGCCCACCTGCAAAACAAGACAGCCCTCGTGTGCACCGAGATTCCCCCTTCTGTGCTGGGCGCAGCCCATCCCATCCCTCCTGCAGCCAGCGTCTCTCCCGGGTCCATCACCCGTGCTGGTGTTACTGCCAGCCATGGGACAGCCCAACTCCCCCCAGCCCGCCCGCCACTGTCCCGCTCCCCTGGAGCCCAGGGACACCCCACAGACCTGGCTCGATCACCACCCGCAGCTTGTTGAGCGGGTGGCCCTCCCCCGTGGCATCCATGTGCTGGCGCAGGAGGGCCCTTCCCGTGGCAGCCTCCAGGCAGGTGTAGGGCAAACCTGGGCAGAGACAAGCGGAGGCGTTCGGGGAGCCCGGCCAGACCCCTGCACACTGCGGGCACAGCGGGCGCTGCGACGGGAGAGGAACAGCACCAGCAACAGCATCAGAGCTGGGAGAGCAGGGAACCAACACAAGTGGAGTTGGGATGGCAGAGCTGCAGGGAGGCATGGGCAACCCAGCCCCGGACAGCGAGAGATTTTTAGAGCCACTTCAATTCGTATGGATGCAGTAAATGGTGCTGGGAGAACACAAGCTTCTGGACAGGACTGTGTATCCAGGGGAGAGCTGCAGAAGGGTGAGGAAGATGAGGCTGGCCAAGGGCAGTGCCCAGATTCCTGGCAGGGGTTCCATCTCAGAGCAAAGGCTACCAGAAATCACAGACTGGTTTGGGCTAGAAGGAAAATTACACATCATCCTGTTCCACCCTCTGCCATGAGCAGGGACACCTTCCACTAGGCCAGGTGGCTCCGAGCCCCATCCAACCTGGCCTTGGACATTTCCAGGGATGGGGCAGCCACAGCTTCTCTGAGCAACCTGTACCAGTGCCTTCCCAAACTCACAGTATCTAATCTAAACCTACTCTTTTTCAGTTTACAGAACCCCACAGGGCCTTGCAGTTGCTGCCCTTCACCTCTTCTGAGATGCAGCGCCAGCTCCATCCCCACCGGCACTCGGAGGGACGCGCTGAGCTGTGGGACACAGACCCCAGACCCACTGAGGGCTCAGCACCCGTGCAAGGGCTCAGCACCCCACAGCCAGGCACGGCCACGCACCGTAGACCTCGGTGGAGATGCGCCTCTGGGCGTACATGGTGAAGCCCTCGTTCAGCCAGAACTCGCCCCACGTGGCATTGGTGACCAAGTTGCCAAACCAGCTGTGGGAGATCTCGTGGATGATGACGTCCACCAAGGAGCGGTCCCCGGCCAGCAGGCACGGCGTGACGAAGGTGAGGCAGGGGTTCTCCATGCCGCCAAAGGGGAAGGAGGGCGGCATGAACAGGATGTCGTACCTGCCAGGGAAGGCTGGGCTCAGACCCCACTCCTCCTGCAGATGGGGCTGGGGACGGAAGGAAACTCTCTCCCTGCCCCTGGGGAACCAGATCCTTCAGGAACCTTCCAGCCATACCTGCCCCAAACATAAGGTCCAAAGAGTTTCTCTCCAACCACCAGGAACTCCTCAATCACCCCATCGTACTCCTTCTTGGCAGCCTCGATCAGGCAGGGCTCGGCCCAGACGCGGCTCCTGGCCAAGCACAGAGAAGTTTAACCATTAGGGAACTTTCACCTTGTTGCCTCATCAGACAGAAATTGCACAGGTTTATTCCACAGTAAAATAAAACCCTGCTGATAAGGCATCTAAAGTGGCCAATAGTGCAAACTTCTGTGATTTCTTTCCTTGTCTGAATGTCAAAGGGCTTTTATATGGCTGCAGTGGCAGCCAAGAACTCAAGAAAGCACCAGTCTGTGAGGAAATGTGGGACCCTCCGTGCACAGGGACCCACTGCCCTCATTCACATGAGGGGTGACATGAGCAGAGCTAGGGACCCTCCTGAAGGTGAGGGGACACAGCACCAAGGCTCCTTCTCACTCTCCAATTCGAGAAGGACCCTCATCCCATGAGCCCACAACCTGGTGACACAGACAGGGACGGACTGTGACAGTGTCTCTGCTCTCCAGAGCCCTGTGGAGCAGGGAGAGGCAGGAGGTGGCTGCCACAGGAGCTTCACCATGCAGCTCCCACAGCTCTGGGACCTTCCTGAGCCCCTTACCTTGGGCCAACATCAGCAGACACAATGTCCCCAACAACCAGAGCAATCAGGTAGGAGGGGATTGGCTGGGACATCTTGAATACAAAGGTGGTGTCCTTCTGCTTCTCCCAGCTCGTGGCACTCATCACAGCCATGAAGCCCTCAGGGACCTGAACACGTGGATAAAAACATGCATTAGATCCATGGTGTACACAATGGGAGGCCAGCTAAGCCAGCTGGGACGCCACAATGTCTGATGGCAAATGCATCCCAGCCTGAAGGTGCCGGGGCCGTGGGCACTGCAGGCTGTGGGGAGGAGAGCAGAGCAGCAACACCCCGAGCTCCCACTCGGGATCCCAGTTGCATCTCTCTCTGCAATACTAGGATACCTGGAGCTGCCCCAGGTGCTCCTGGAGCTACCAGGAGATAAGGAAATGCTGGAGCTGCAGGTGTGGAAGGGCAGAGGATGCAGATCCCTCAGCCACTGGCTCCCCTCCCAATTCTTGCACAACAACTCATTTTTCCTGTTCCCAAGCCAACGCTGAACCCATGGCCAATCCACCAGCCTGGGCTGAGCCCAGAGGGACTGATCCAGTGTCCCCATCCCAAACACAGTGGGCCCCGTGGTGCCCCAGGGAATACGGTTTCCTTGGTACAGAGCATCACCCCAGAGCTCAGTAACAGCCCCATCTCCTGGGAAAGCAAAATAAATCAATCCCGGCATCACCAGCTGATGCCACCATGTGCCACTGGCACCAGCTTGGTGTCACACCAGTAAGCAGCTCCCCTTGCCCCCAGCAGGCTGGCACACCGCGGCGGCCCAGTGCCGGTGCCCACACGCAGACAAGGGGGGAGTCTGGATTATTTAGTGCCATCTTTGGGGATTAGCAGCTGCTCCTTCCTGGAAGTTTGGCAGCCCCAGAACTGCCACCAGGACACAGCATGGCCCAGCATCACCACCCTCCTCCAGCTGTTTCCCCCCAAACTCAGCTCCTCCTGCTACAAATGCCAGGAGCTCTGGGCAGGACAGCCAGGCCAGCGCACGCACCCGCTCCCGGGCACCAGCACTGCAATCCCTGCCCTCTGGCAGTGGAAAGCCATTGCTCCTTGTCCTGTCACTCCAGATCCTTGTCCAAAGTCCCTCTCCAGCTCTCTTGGAGCCCCTTTAAGCACTGAAAGGGGCTCACAGGTCTCCTTGGAGCCTTCTCTTCTCCAGGTGAGCACCCGCAGCTCTCCCAGCCTGGCTCCAGAGCAGAGGTGCTCCAGCCCTTGGATCATCTCCATGGCCTCCTCTGGACTTTCTTTCCCAGCAAACTTTGTACTCATGGAGGGTTTTGCACCCACGGGGTGGGAGAGAATGGCTGGGGCAGCTCCTGGGGCTCTGCTTACCTTCACAGTGGCTGAGTAGGTGAACTTGACTGAGGGGGTGTCAAAGCAGGGGAAGAAGGACCTGTTGAGGACGGCCTGGCCCTGTGTGTACATGTAGGGCTTCTGCTTCCCCGCCGTCTGCTCAGGGGACAGCCAGCACACCTGGGGAAGGAACAAGACCCCAGTGAGGGGCTGCTTGACCACAGCTGCTCCCTGAACAGGGAGCTGGGGAGGGGCTCCTCACCCGGGGGTGCTCTGCCCACCCCAGGCCTGGTGTCCCCTGGTTACCCCCGCAGCTCCCCCCGGGTCTGGTGGCCCCCAATCCACACCCAGTGTCCTCCCGGTCCTTGTGTCTCACCGGGCCCGGCGTCCCTTCCATTCACCCGGTCACCCCTCGGGCTCGGTACTTCCTCGCCCCCCTCCTCCCTCCCCGGGCCCGATGTCCCCCAGTGTCCCCCGCCCATCCGGGGCCCGGTGTCTCCCAGGTGTCCTCCCGCGCCCTCCCGGGCCCGCTGTCCCCCCGGTGTCCCACCGCTCACCCCGGGCCCCTCGCCCGCCTCGTAGTCGATGAGGAGGGTGAGCAGCTGCCCGGCACGGGGCGCCTGGGGCAGGGTGATGTGCAGGGCGCTGCCATAGCTGGCGAAGGGCCGGCTCTCCACGGGCAGCGCCTGCCCGGTCGGGTCCCCGGGCCCGCCCGGCGGCGGCAGCAGCGCGGCGCGGCTCACGGCCAGCGCGGGGTGCGCGTCCAGCCGCAGCTCCGGCCCGCCCGCGTCCCGCTCGCATCGCAGCTCCAGCCGCGCTCGCCCGCGCAGCCGCCCCGCGCCCGCGGCC
>NW_024582089.1:886809-924541 GCF_017639235.1 Corvus kubaryi | reverse complement strand
GACGGGCCGGCCCGCGCGGGTCCCCGGCCGCGCTGTCACTCCGCGAGCGGCGGCGGCTCCGGGCGCTGCCCGCGGGGCCGCGCGGGACGGGGCGCAGCGAGCGGTGAGCGGGGCACCGGGATCGGGGCCGTGGGGCACTTCCCCGTGGGAGCGGGGAGACTCGGGAGACACCCCGGTGGGAGCGGGGGTGATGAGGGACATCCTGCGTGGTGGCCCGGGAAGGCACAAGGGGCACCCCGGTGGAGACAGGCTCTGATATGGAACACCCCGACAGGGACTGGTGGTGACATTCGGGGACACATCAGCTGGGTCATCCTGCGGGGATCGGCGTTGACAGAGGGGACAACGGGTGGCGATGGAGGACGCCCCGTCAGGGGCCGGCTAGAGACGGTGGGGACTGCAGATGATGGGGAACACCCTGTTGAGGACCGAGGTGATGGGGTCATGCTGTGGGGAACAGCGGTGACACGAGAGACATGCTGGCAGGGTCCGGGGAGCACAGGCAGCAGCTGTAGGGGTTGGCACAGCCTGACACTCGGGGCAGCTCCGCGTCCCCTCTCCTGTCCCCCCCAATGTCCCCACCTCTCTGCAGAGACCCTGTTTCAAGCAGTGGGAGCTGCAGCGTGACCGGGCTGGCAAATTCCTGTGTCCCAGTGCCCGCGGTGTCCCCTGGACACCCCCAATTCCTGTCCCCGGCAGAGGAGGGCTGCAGGAGGAGGCTGTGGTGCCTCCCCAGTTCAGTCCTGGGGAGCACAGAATGGCCAGCAAAGGGTGACGGGGGAAACTGAGGCACGGGGACTGTCGAAAATGTGTGTCCTGCTTTCCGCACAGGCAGAGAGGGTCGGTGCTGGCAGATCATGGCATCTGCCCTCATTGTTGACATGGGACGGTGCTTCCAGGCTGTAGGCATCCATGGGTGCTTCCCATGGGGATCCTCCACCACCTGGGGTGAAGGAGCCATCCCCACACTCCTTGGAGCTGGGAATGTTGCAGCCAAACCGCGATGGTGCAGGACAGAGGGAAAACTTTGAGACGACTTCATCTCAGGCCGTGCCCCCATGGGACACGGAGGTGCCGTCACCCCGTGCGAGGGAAGCGGAGAAGACCCGCCGAGTGCATGTGCCAGGACGACTCTTTTCCTGGATTTCACCTAGGAAAAAAACAACTGGGAGGGGAGCCAGGGAGTCTGGGTGTGCCGGGATGCCAGGCCTGCAGCCGGCCCTGCTGAATACCCGCGACTGCCCAGAGCGGGCGAGACCCCGTGCAGGCAGGGGTTGCCCATGGGTTTTTGGGGTGCTGCCTGCGTTCCCCGAGGCTTTGCCGTCGCTGCCGTGCCATTATCCCCGGTGCCGGAGAGGGTCCGTGTGCTCCCAAGGGGGTCACAGGGGTGGGGGCGCTCCCCGCCCCCCGCAGCAGCGTGTGTTGGTGTCTGTGGTGTTGGAAGGAGGGGCTGGACCCCCCCATTTTCACAGCCGGGGGAGCTGAGTCAGGAAATCCCGGCTGGCCCGGCCGGATCCTGGCTGAGTCATTTCGCAGGCGCTGAGTAAGTGCCCGTGCCGGGGGTGCAGGGCTCCCGCGCCTCGGGGGGGGCAGGGGCTGCCCGCACATGTCCTGGCAGTGCCCCTGGCCCTGGACCTGGCCTCGGGTCGCTCCCAGCCCTGCCAGCCCCGTGCCTCAGTTTCCCCCCAACGTTTTCCTAGGACTGGATGAGACAGAAGGCTCCTGGGACGTGGACGTGTCACACAGCCCGGCACAGGAGCTGGCTCTGAAAGGCCAGGGAGAGGGAAAACAGGCTGGGATGGGGAGCATGGGACTGAGTGAGCTCTGGCGCTCACTGGGAGGAGAATGGTATCCCCAAGGCAGGATTTGGCATCCTCCTTCTGGTAAAAGGGGTCTCCAGTCTTGCTGTGTTGAGAGGGGGCTGGCTTTGAGGAGAGGAATGAGGGTGAAGAAAGGATAGGGATGAGAACTGGGATGGGAACTAAGATCGGAATGGGGACAGGGATGGGGATAGGGAAGGGGTGGGGAAGAGATGAGATGAGATGAGATGAGATATGAGATGAGGATAGGGATGGGGTGAGGATAGGGACAGGATGGGATGAGATGGGGGTGAGGACAGGAATAGGATGGGAACAGGGATGAGGCTGACAGGGCTGGAGCAGAGCTTGGGGTGCATGTGGGGACGTGGAGGGAATCAGGCTGGCCCCACTGGCAGCAGGATGTAAATAACCTGCCAGGACACGAGGTTTTTTTCCTGCTGCCCCCCCCCCATGCTGCAGCCCCACGGACAGGAAAAAGGTGTTTCCGGCTGCGGATGGGAGCGGGGCCCCAGGCCTGGAGCGGGATGCAGGGCCTGGGCTGTGGACAGGGGGATCAGGTGATGCCCCTGGGCTGGATCTTGGGGTGCAGCCACTGATCCCATGGCTGCTGGGACCCTGACCTTAGTGGGGCCACTGCAGCCCCCTGAGCCCTGGCTGGGCTGGTGGCGGGAGCCCCCGGCGCAGGCTGGCACCGCTGTGGGGACAGGACATGGTGCCACCAGGCCAGAGCACCCTGTCCTGTCCCCAGTGCCACCATCCAGGGCAGCTGCCAGGTGAGAACCTTGGGGACATGCTCCTCCTTTCTGGCTGGAGCAGGGTCCGTGTGGAGCTGGAGCGGGCACTGTGGGAGGTGAGTGCCTCTCCTTGCCCATGACCCTTGCAGAGCCACTTCTGCTCACTGACCAAGCCGGACGTCCCCTCACCTGCATGCGCTCCCTGGGGAGGTCTGGCATGCTCCAGCACCAGCAAAGTGCCTGGTCATCAGCCTGGGCTGGGGACATCAGTATTGGATGGAAGTCCTCAGCATTTGTTCCCACCATGTGATCCTCCTCTGCCTTGCTGCTGGCAAATGGGTGACAGTCCCCCCTCACCTGTCTAGGGCATCCATTTGGTGGCAGTCAGGGCAGGGGCAGCACCCTCTGTCCTCCCACAGCCCTTTGTGCCCTGTGCAGTGGGAAAAACAGCAGTGACAGGGAGGGGGCAGCTGGGACCACACTGGCTCTGCCCACTGCCCTGTGTGTCCCCAGGGAAAGCCCAGCTCATGTCACCAGCCCGTCCTGGCTGGGCAGGATCAGTCCCCAAGACCTAACCAAGGCCAGAGGAGTGCCAGCCCCAGGAGTGCTCTGTGGCGAGCCAGGACCTGCTGGGGCAGTCAGTGGCACTGGTGGTGACGAGGCTGGTGGCAGTGCATGGGGAAACTGAGGCACAGGCTGCAGGCATTGCCAACACCTGTGGGAACTCCTCGAATGCTCCAGGTGACAGATCAGCCTGTCCCAGCAGGCTTTGGTGGCTTCCCTGGTGCATTTGCTGGCACAACCCGAGCCCTGCTCATTAGCAAGTGACCTCTAATGAGCTTTGCCCAGTTGTGCTGCAGGGTCGGGGTGGTGCTATGGACATCGGGCACTGCTGTGGATTGACCGCCTGGATCTGGAGGTGCTTGGGGGGAGAGGGGCTGGAGGATCCTCTGGCTTGTGGCACCCCAACCACCATCACAGGAAGTTACAAAAATTGGGGAGAGCAAGATTTTCATTAACCAGGGTGGGGGGAGGTCCTGGATGAGTGGCCCAGGGAGGGTTCAAAGCTCTGCTCTGTCCTAGGGGGTCGTGGTGGGGTAGGAGCTGGGGTGAAGCTGTCTCTGGCTGTGGGACTTGGTCCCCGTGCACTTCTCTGAGCTTGTCTGGTCAATGCCCCAACCCGGCCCCAAATCACCTGTGGCACCATCCCTGCCCTCGGGACTTTTATGAGGGGCTCCGGGTCACCCTATCTGGGTGCTGGGTTGCCATAAGTTTCATTGTGGGATCACATCCTGCGAGTCCCCTTCCTCAAGGGCTCAGCAGCAGGTCCTGGTGCCACTCTGACCCCTGCCCTGCTGCCACCCTGCCGGCACTGGGGATTGGAGTGCCCCAAGGCATCGCCCGCGGAGGGGACAGGTGGGGACAAGCCACCCATGCCCGGGGCCGGCTGGGGCAGTGGGTCTGGTGTCCTGGCATCCTCTTAGCGCCGGCGTGGGGCAATCGGGTGCCAAAGGTCTCGGCTGTGCTGCGGGGAGCGGGTCTGGAGTGGGAGCCTGCGCTCGAGCTAACGCCTCCCGCTGTTTGCCTGAATTCCCTGGATTCCCCTGCTCTCGTGGAGGAGCGGAGGTGGAAGCTCGGGGAACTGGGTTTGTGCTCGTTCTCCGCTCTCATCCTCAGATCGCATTCAAGGCCCGTGCGGATGCGGCCGGGCGGCGCCGCCTCCGGCAGCGGAAACTCCCCCTGAGCAGGGCAGGGCGATAAGTCACGACTTCTCCTCCACTCCTTCTCCCCCGCCTTCCCTTCTCCTCGCCCCTCTGGGCTCTGCAACCCCTCCTCACCCCGTGCTGCGGCGTCCATGCCAGGGGATGTGCAGTGTGGGGTGGGCGAGGGAAGGCAGGGCTGCTCGCTGCGGGCCGGCAGGATGCTCAAGGGATAATTCAGGGATACTGAAGGGATGTTTGAGGGATGCTTGGGCTCCCCTCTGGGAAAGCCAGGCATCCTCCAGATGCGTCCTTTGGAGGGAGGAGGTTTAACTTTAGGTGTAAGAGGGTCGTGGGACTGGAGCTGCTCCCTGTGCTGGGGCTGGTGAGGGGTATTGGGGCCAGGGAGGGCATTGCCAGTCCCTGCCAAGCTCGTCCAGCCTCATGTATTAAGTGACAGTCCTCAACTCCCTTGGGACATTGGCATCGTGGACACACTTGGAGTTGTTCTGATAAACCCTGGGGATGTGGATCCCTCTGGAGTGGTGACTGTTGCAACATCCCCCCCCCCCCCCCCCCCGCCCCCCGCCGCCTCCAGAGCGAGCAGGGAGGTGTTTGCCAACAGCCACTGAGGATTTACAGCTCACTGGAAAATCCACTCATCCCATTAAGGGCTCCCTGTGGCTTTTGCTTTCCATTGCAAATACCTGGTTATCCCAAGGGAAACCCCCTTTGGGTGCCAGTGGGTGTGTGGGGCTCTCGGGGAAAACCCCCTGGAAGAGTCCAGGCTGCAAGAGCGGCTTCATTTATTACAGGAGGGATTAAGGGAGACTCGTCTCACTTGGCCAGGTAAGACCAGCCAGGGCAGTTTAGCTCATGGTGGGAATGGTCCGTGGTGGGAATGGCCAGCACTGGGGCAGGGATTGAGGGGTTCCATTTGGAATTGGATGCATGAGTTGACTTTCATTCATTCGGTTCATCACCCAAAGTAGATTCAGCATCTAAAACCACCCCAATTTGGAGCTCAGCTATGATGATGGCATGTCCTCAGCTCTGTGTGTCTGCTCTCGGGGTTTAACCTCCCACTTTGCTGACACACCTTGTTGCTGTGTCCCTAGTGATAACCATCCTATGCTCCCAGTGGCATTTTTAAATCCTTAACCTGCTTTAGGGGAAAAAAAATGCCTTTTTGAGTACCCGCATGACTCTGCTCTGCCTGCTGTGTGTTGAGAGAGCCGAGTGTTGGAGGGAGCCAACAGGCAGTGAGGGTCTCACCAGGGAGCGCTGGGGGTGCTGGGGATGTGTTGCTGGTGCCAGGATGGGGGGACAAGCCCAGCTGCCCCCTCGATCATTCCGACCACCCAGCACTCACGTACGCCTGTGAAGGCGACAGCATCTGCTGAGTTAATGTGTTTTGCAGCCCTGCTGTGCAGCTGCCTCTCCCCGCCACCCCAGCAGCCAAGCCAAAATCCGTCAGGGGCTTCCAGGTTTCATGGGTCGAGGACCGGGGGGGCCGTTTCCGCACAGCGGCGGCGAATGCAGACACTGCGACATCTGGTCTTGCTCAAAATTCTTGGGAGCAAAGGGCCAGGTGTGTGATGCCGCGGGAACACAGGGCTAAATAAATGATGCAGCCGGCTTCACGGAGTTTTGGCCCAGACAAGAGTTCAGCTGAACGTCACCAGAGCTGTGGGACAGCTCCTGGCCCAGGGCTTGATCTGGCACTGGGAGATCCTTTGCCCCGTGGCAGCTCTGAGGTTCTGGGAAGATTTTGGGGTGGTGTTGGGAGGTTTTGAAGCCCTCAGGATGCACAATAGGAGTTGTATTTTGGCTGTGGTGCTGGATGCCGGAGAGACCCCAGGCTCTGCCGTGTCCAGTGGTGGCTCGTGTGCTGGAGGAGGCGTCCACAGGGCTACCGACGGCTTTATGGCTCTTCTCGCCAGATAGCACGGGGTGAGCGGGAGGGCCGAGGAGAGTGGGAGGCCCTCAGGCACAACCCAAACCTTCCCAGCTGACCCTTCACTGCAGGGGTATCTGGAGAGGGTTCGGTGGTGTGTCACCCCACGGGAGAACAGCCCAACCCTTTTCCCTATGGGTGCTTGGGACACCGGGAAATAACAGGCAGCGCTGCTGGGGGACAGATGGCACCAGGCACCGGACAGATGGCTCCGTCCCAGACAGGCAGCCGAGGGGCCGGGAGGCCGGGGGCCCCCGGCGCTGGGCTGGTCCCTGGGGAGTCGCTCTGCTGGCCCCCGGCTGGCGGCGGTGGCCCGAGGGGGACAGGCACCACCGGCCGTAGGCGGTGCGGGCATTGCCGGCCCGGTGGGCACCGGGTTGGGGAGGGGACGGACAGGGGCTCGAGGGCGGGACACTCGTCCCGGGGGGGCTGCACCGGCTGGGGGAGGCGGTACCGGACCGAGGAGAGTGACACCGGTCCGGGGGAAAAGGGTGACACCTTCTCAGGGGGTGGTACCCGGCGGAGGGGAGGGTGACAGCGGCTCGGGATGCGGTACCGGGTGGAGGTGACACCGGTCGGGGCGGGGGGTGACACCGGCCCGGGGGGCGGTACCGGGGGGGCGGTGCCGCAGGCGGAGCTGTCCAGCACCGGCGTCTCCTGAACGTCCGCAGCGCCGGGGGCCGGGGACACCCCCGCTGCCCCCCGCCCCCGCCTCTGCCGGGCACCCCCGATATCCACCCGGCGGAGGGGACACACCTGCCCCGGGCCCCCGTGGCCCCGGCCTAGGAGGTGTCGCACCCGCCGGCAGGAAGCACGGCTGTGAGAGACCCCGAGGTGGGGACTGGCTGCGGGAACACGCAGGGGCCGCGGCGAACCGGGCTCCGTGTGGCCGGGATATCCCCGGGGAGAAGCCTTGGGCGTCGAGGACCCTTGCCCAGCCCTTCATACCGTCCCTCCAACAGAGCCTCACACAGCCCCTTGCACAGAGCCCCGCACGGCTCCCAGGCTCTGTCCCAGCCCCAGACCACCCAGCCGCATCCTGCAGCAGAATTTGTGCCGGGCACAGCGCAGTCGGAGCAGAGCTCGGTCTCCCGGCCGCACCCGCGGCTCGGTGGCAGCGGCTGCTGCAGCAGGTCCAGCCCAGAGCTCAGCTTTGTTCAGAGCCGGTTTTATTGAAGTGGGCTAAGTGGCTAATGGGATTGCTGCGGAGGGGCTAAAGCAGGGATTAGTGCTGTGGCTGCGGGCTGGGCATCCCTGAAAGTGTTCCAAAAACGTGTGGATGTGGCACCTGGGGACATGGTTTAGAGATGGGTATGGCAGTGCTGGGTTAGCAGTTGGACTTGATGATCTTGGAGGGCTTTTCCAACCTGACAATTCTGTGATTTCTCTATGATCTCTGCTTGGACAACAGCTGACTTCTGTCCTTCAGTGCCTGCCCCTGCCCATCTCCCAGCAGCTCCCAGAGCCCCCAGCATCGTGCTGGGGGGGAACAGACATCCAGGACAGGCAGAGCTGGGTCTGGCTGGCCTCTGCTTCCACCTGCCTGCCCTTCTGCTGCCTGCACCCAGGAGAACCACCTGCCTGCACCCGGCCTGGCCATCGGACTGGCCAGCCCGACATTGCCCTCCGGAGGGGCTGGGAGAGGGGAGCAGTGAGACCTCCCTGGGGAAGGACCCAGCCTACTGCTCCAGCGATGCGGGTGGTGGCAATGTCCCAGGCGATGACATTGGCTGGTGGGCAGGCCAGGTCGTGGCCGGGGCATGGGGGCTGGAGGGCTGGGCCTGGTGGCTGAATCGGCAGCTTGTTCTCTTCTGAAGGGCCCTTTCTGCCCCGGCTCCCTCTGTTTCTCTTTGGAAAGTTTTATGTTCCTTGTGTCACAAGGAGCCTTTTCTTTGTCACCCTTCCTAAGCGTGCCAGGGAGGAGGCTGTGCTGGAGCGTGGCCATCCCTGATGGCAGCTCGAGGCTGGATGCTGCACAGGGCTGCAAGGTGCAGGGAGCAGCCTTTGGGGTCAGCTGTTTCACAGCACCAGGACCTGTCCCTTGGCAGGGGCTCAGCTCCTCATGCCACTCACACCCTGGGGTTCACCCTGGGCTGCCCCCTCCACCCTCACCCATAAAAATGAAGGATGCTTTGCAGTCCCTGAGCATCTCCTCGGGGACACCTGGCACAGTGCTGCAGCGCCTGGTGTTCCTGTGCTGCCAGTCCCAAGGGTGTCTCAAGGATGATTCCCAATTTATGGAGCTGTTCTGCATCCCAGCACACCCAGGGAAGGATCCATCCTCCTTTTTTCCTATTTACCAGCCTGGTTTCAGCTCTCTTACCCCTTCCAGAGGCTGTGTCAGGGTGGGGAAACAGGCACGGAGCAGCAGCAAGATGCCAGCAGAGGCTGGAGGGTTGAACACATTTTCCATCACTCAGTGTCCATGCTCAGACTCCTGCCACATTTATCCTGGGACACGGGACAGCATATCACTCCTGACAGGGATATAAGCTGTGAGGGATAGGAGAGAAGCAACTTTTGTCTTGCTTATAAAAGTCACTCCAAAATGCTACAAAATAGAGAGCAAAATGCTTGCAGAGCCATTTGCTGTTCTCTTGGGAACATGGGAGCCCCCGTGATTGGACCCCTCCAAGGCACAGTGGTGGAGCCAGGGGCTTCAGCCACTCATTGTAGCCCCTGCAGGGCGGGAGGCTGGTCCTAGCTCAGCTCAGGTGATGGATGGCTCCAAAGCGGATCTGCTTCAGTGCTGGGAATGCTCCAGTGACCCCGCTAGGTCATGGAAATGGGGACATGAAATGAGACCAGGCTCCAGGTCCCTGTTCATTTCTGGCTGCTAAAATCACACGTGTGAGGTGGATTTGGACACGAGGCCGAGGAAGTAGTTCAGGCTCCGGGCACAACAGATGCCTCTTTGAAGGAGATGCCTTTAGGGATGTGCTGGCTTGTGTTTCTCCTGGGATGAAGGACACAGCTCAGCCAAGGCTTTTCCTTCGGTGTGAACACCCGTAACTCTGTAAGGCATCATCTGAAGGGATCAAATCCCACCTTGCCTCTGGGATTAAAAACTGAAGTTCACCTCCACGCCTGAGCTCTGGAGGTGCCTGGGATGAGTATCCTCTGCTTGGCTGGGAGACGAGCACCTCCGGCTGCCCAGGAGGCTCAGCCCTGATGCCCAGGCATGGCTCTGCTGCCCACAGCACTGCTTTGGCTGCTCCAAAATATCTCCTGCTACTAAAATACCTCGTGTGCACCTGCTGCTTTCCACTACCACAGGACCCAGTGATCCCAAGCTGGTATCCAGGGAAGTGATGGGACCGAAAACTCACCCAGCAGCTGGAAGTCCCCAAATTAAAGCACCAGGTGCAAGTTCCCAGTGCTTGTGTTACCTGGAGGGGGAGCAGCAGCCGGTTCCTGAGAGCTGTTCCTGGGTTGAAGGAGAAAGTTGTTTCCCTTTTGAGCTAACTGTGAAGGAGCTGCTGGGTCTATCTGGGTCAAGCCATGACCTGCTTTAGCTGGGCAGAGGCAGCAGGATGCCAGCGTGACACAGCGTGATGGGGCTCTCGCCCACTCCCCTGCCGTCATCACACACGGGGCACATACCAGAGGCATCCAGTCCTGGGGACGAAGCTTGGATAGAGTAAAATCAGTCTTGAGGCAAAGGAAGAATTCTTTGGGAACAAGAATGGGCTGAATCTTGCCCGGGAATGGTTTTAGTTTGTGGTGGTTGATGCTGGATGTGTAGGGGCCTTCTGGGCAAAGGAGTGGCTCCTCCTGGAGCTGCTGGGGGGAGTAGGGACGTGGCAGGAGTTGATTTGGCTTATCCCTTTGGTGGCATCCCAGCCGTGGGACCCCAGCATGAGGGTCCAGCTGGTGTCACAGTCTGGGGGAGTGGGGCAGCATCCACATCACCCCTCAGCCATCCCCAGGAAGCCCATGGCATCTTTAGAGCAGGGTGAAGCCTGAGGAGGGGTCAGCAGTGCTTAGCCAGGCACAGCGGAATCCTCAGGGACACCTGAGGTGTGTGTGGTGGGAAAAGGACTGCTCCGAGCCTGGTTCCCAGCAGGCATTGGCATCTCCTGAGAAGCCTCAACCCTGTGAGCACAAGAGGAGGATTGATTTTCTTGTGGCCAGCGTGGCAGCTTTGGCTTCTGCTGCAGCTGTGGCATTGCTGGTGGGCTCAGAGGGGGAGAAATGGAAGTTGTGTCCACAAGAGAGAAATCCAAAGTGGAAAAAAGTCTACAAAACCTGGTTACAGCCCCCATGCCACGTGCCCAGGGAGCAGGCAGGGCTGGAGGAGTGCTGCATGCTGGTGGTGCTCAGTGGGTGCTGGGAAGGTAAGGTCACTGCATAAATCTAGACGAAGATTTTGCCTCTGAGTTGGTTGAGGATGAGCTTGGGACAGATTTTATAGAGTGAGGAGCAGATGATGTCCCTCTGTGTTAGGAGAAAACCCACCAGAACCAGCTGCTGGGACTGGAGGTGTTTGTGTGAGGGACCTCGGGGTGAAATGGGTGACTTGGAACTGGTGGTTTCATCATCCTTGCACCTATGGGGAGGAAGCTCCCCTTAACCTTGGAAGTGTCCAAGGCCAGGTTGGACAGTGCTTGGAGCAACCTGGGCTAGAGGAAGGTGTCCCTGCCCATGGCAGGGGGTGGAATGAGATGATGGTCTGTAAGGTCCCTTCCAACCCAAACCTTTCTGTAGTTCTATGAAGGTCCACCTCCTTTGTGTTCGCACAAGGTGTTTTGCAGCTCAAGGCTGTGAACTGCTGTCTCCAGGCACAGCACTCTCAGGGCAGGGGCTGCCTTAAAGAGAGGGGGAAAAAGTGTAGAATTGGGGTTTGTAAGTGTGGGTTGTGGGGCACAGCCTGGGAACAGACTGGGGGACAGAGGGGAGCTGCTCTCTGCTGATATTCACAGCTGGTTTGAGAACATTATGCTCCCAAAAATGAGCTGGTGTCCAGCTGGGTGCTGAGCCCTGGCCTCCATGCTCCCGGGAGTGATCTTTGTAGGTGCGGGAATCCCACTGGCACAGGGAAAGCCCTGCCTGGCTCCTGCTGCCCACGTTGCAGCACCCTTGGGTGTGGGCTGGTGCCAGTACAGGCCCCCGCCCTGGGGGCTGTGGTGGTCCCCCGAGCTGGATCTATGTGCCCACGTGGGAGTGGCAGAGCCCCCGTTCCTGCCTCCATCCCACCTCCCGCAGTGACTCGAGGACGGATCTGTCCCAGAGCCCCCCAGTGCCTGTCCCAGCACTGCCTCCACCCACCTCTGCCGTGGCTCAGGGCCGTGACCATGGCGAGCAGAGGCAGAGATGGCTCAGCCAGGATGTGGGGAGAGAGAAAAATCTCTCCCAGTGTTTCAGAGGCTTCAGGGAGAGCAAGCCCAGAGCTGTGTGTGTCAGTTTCCTCTGCCCCTTAATCGAAATTGCCTTGGAAAGACCTTTGTAGCTCCCGGCTGGTGCTGGCACTGGCGCTGTGATTCCTTGAACTCATCCGCTGCATCAGCCCCTCTCCCCGTGACCCACGGCTCCACGATCAAATGATCCAGTTCACGTGGCTCTGGGAAAAGGGAATTTGAGTGCATTCACCCCAATGCTGCCTGTGGCAGGGACATGGCCATCCCAGGGTGGGGAGAATGTGGGGCATGGTTTGGTCCTTGCAGACCCCCAAAAGCTTGTGGGGAGCAGGGCTTGGGGCAGCTCAGGTTGGGGAAGAGGCAAAACAGGGTGGTTTGGGGCATTTTTGGGCTTTGTTCATGTAACACCCTCTGCCGGGAAATGCAGTGGCTATGGCTGGGTTGCTGTTCCCATCGGGGTGATGGAGCCATCTCCCTGCACCCCACAGCTTACCTCCAGCTCTGGAGAAGCTGTGTCTCAGCTGGGTGGTTTGAAAGAGCAGGTGGGTGTGTGGGGGGGTACCTGGAATGCTGCATTCCCCAGCCCACCAGGAACAGCCTCGGGGGGCTCCAGTACACCCTCCAATGCACTCGCTGCACCCACCCAACGCTAAGGCAGCACCAGATAGAGGAACCCTCACCATGGGGGGTGGCCAGCCTGGAGCTGATGGTCCCCACAGAATGCTCTAAAAGCTTCCCCTCCCCAGAGGTTTGCCTTCAAGGAGGCTGAGTGAAACCATGCAGGAGCAACATGTGGAATGTGTGTCCTGGGAGATGTGTGGCACCTGCTGTGGGGACACAGGTCCCCATCTTTGTAGAGATCATTCCATCCCCTGGAGAAAACCTTTTTCTTTGAGTTTTTTTTCCTGGAGAGCTTCAGGCAGGAGGTAGTTGGAGATGGAGCTTTGTTCCATGGCTGATTTCCTTGCTGAGCTCTGCTCTGCCTGCCCAGGCAAATCCTGTGGGTGTGAGGAGTGATGAGCTTCTCCACTCACTGTGACTGTGCTGACATCCCTGTCACCGGTGGTGGCAAAGCCTGTGGGTGCTTTGGGTGGGATGAGACCCCATCCTTATCACATGGAGAAAAACACCAAGGCAAGGCGGGGGGGGGGCACAGGGCGCTGCCTGAGGGGTGGTGACATGGAAAGTCACCATAGGACAAGCAAGATGAGAGCAAGAGCATGGAGAGATGTGGCAGGTGGCACCATGTGGGGGGACACTGGGGATGAGGAGGGCACTCCAGTGTGGGGGTGGGACTCAGACACCAGTAGAAGGGGTCACAGAGCTGGTCCTCATGCCACTAGAAGGTGGTCTTGCGTGGCAGGAGATTGTTTCAGGGGACAAGGAGTTGGTTTTAGGTGGCCAGGAGATGGCCTCAGATGTCTGGGAGGTGGTCTTGGAGGGCCAGGGCACAGTCTTGGTTGATCAGGAGGTGGTTTTCGGGACTAGGAGAAACTTTTGAGTGGCCAAGAGGGCCCTATCCTGCCTGTGGTGCAGCCCCAACTGGTGAGGGTCTGTCCCTTTATGTCCTTGCTGCAGGGACCTGCTCTAGGGACCTGGGGACACAGGGGTGGGCTGCACAGGCTCCCTGGGGGAGGACGTCACATATGCCCTGGTCCTGTCAGGGGACATCATGTGTGTCCTCACCCTGGGGCATGGGGTGGAGTGGCCTCCTCCCAGGATGGGGACATTGAACACCCACGGCCAGTAGGAAGAAAGATCAAGGTCTGGTGCAGCCGAGGGGCTGTGGCTGCCCCCCCACACCCACCCCCTCGCTCTGCTGGGCTGTAATGAACCCTCCTCTTCCTCCACAGCCTTGCCAGCAGCTGCCTCACCAGGATGAAGGGGACAGCCAACATCAACTCCACCAGCCGCAGCCACTACCAATCTGCCATCCCGGTGCCCCGTGCCATGGCCCACGGCAAACTGCACGCCACAGCCCCCCTGAGCACCCCAGGGTCCCCTGTCCTCCACAGGGCTCCGTCCCCTCAGCCAGGGAAGGTGCCAGCCCCTGGTCCCAAGACCCTCAAGCTCAAAGGCACTGGCAAAGCTGCCAGCCTTGAGCCGGCCGAGGGCAGGGAGGGAAGCCCCAGTGTTCCCACTCATGGTGGGCAGAAAGCCCCATCAAGACCCCTGGTGTCCCCTGGGAAATGGCCAGAGGCAGCAGGCAGCGGGAGGAGAGGGGCAGGCAGGGTGGGGGAGCCCAGCGAGCTGCCCAAAGCTCCCCTAGCACAGGGCAGGGGTGGGGGGCGGCTGGGAGGGTCCCCTGGGAAGGGCAGCGGAACAGCCACAGCAGGGACAGGGAATGAGTCTCATGGTGGCTCACAGGGGAGGGGCCCCGTGTTTGGGTCAGGGGCCATCACCTTCTCCTCAGGTCCCCCACACAGCCATCCCATCACTGCCACTGTGGCACCCTTCCAGTACCGGTGAGTCCCTGGGGATGGGGGGCATGGGGACAGGGGGACATGGGGCTGTGGGGGGCATGGGGACAGGGGGAGGCAGGCAGGCCCAGCAGGGGTGGCCATGGGAAATGATGGGGTTGGGTCAGGGGGTTCTGCACCAAAAGGCAGGTTCCCACTGGATTTGGCAGAGCTGGGGTTCCTAAGGCACCCATGGGAGCTGGTGTGGGGCAGGGGATGGATTCATTGGGGAATAGGGTGCCCCGGGAGCCCTTGCCATGAGACCAGTGTCCCCAGACCGTGGCAGAGCCCACAGCACCACGTTCTCATCTCCTGGGGGTCCCCAGCCAGCTGCCCCTGCTCACCCACCCTCATCCCCCTCTGCCCGCAGGCTGCAGGAGGACCAGGAGCATGAGAGGGCCACCTCCCCGGGTGATGAGTGCTCTGGTCCTGAGAAAGGATCTGACCCTGACCCCAAACCCAGAGGCCTGAGTGAGTCCAGAGGGGTTTGTCAGGAATGGGGGCGTCCTGCTGGGGGCCTGCCCTGACGGTGCCGGGGGGCAGAGGCTCGTGCTGGAACGGGAGCCAGGGCTGGAGGCCAGTGGGGCGGTGGGGGAACCCTCACATTGGAGGTGCCCAATTCCCCTGGGAGGGGCTCGGCTGCAGTTCCTGCATCAGGTGACCTCCGTGGCCAAAACCCTACACTGTGAGCAGCACAGGGACTGATCCCTCCGGGGACGGCGCCAGGACATCACCCCGGCTGGCTCCTTTCCCTCCTCTTCCCCGTTTCCCAGCGAGCTCCAGGAATGACCCATTTCCAAGGAACCGGCGCGGAGGGACCGCTGGCTCCCCACACCCACCACCGGGCCGCCCCCTTTCTCGGGAGCTGAATACAAGCTCCCCGCTGCAATGCTGAGGCCACCCCAGTCCCCTCTGGCGCTTGCTCTGGGGGGAGATTTTGGGGGGGCGGATCCAGGGAGGATGCTGGGGCGGCGGTTGCCAGGGCAGCGGTAGCAGAGAATGGCGGGATGCTCCAGAGATGTGCAGGGAAGGGGAAAAAGAGAGCCGGGAGCTTCACGGGGTGATTTGAAGGGACAGAAGTCGGTCAGATCCACGGTGGCTCCTGGCAGAGGCCGGCTGTGACCTGGGATCGCAGCACCTCAGTCAGAGAATAACGGCGTTCAGCGCTGAGCCCCGATTTGGAAAGTGCTGAAAGCAGCGGCAAGTGGGAGGATGTTCCAGGAGGAAGCAGGAGGGAGCGAGCGGGGCTGGCATGCGCCCAGTGCAGCTGCCCTGCTCCTTGGGGAGGTTTTGGGATAAAGCCGAGCGGGTTCGGCACCGGGGAAGGGGCTGGAGCCTTTCCCTCACTCCATGCCTGCTCCAGCTTCTCCGTTGGGCCCAGCCAGAGGGAACAGGGGGCATTGGGAGACCCCAAGAATCACCTCACCAGCCCCCAAACGACACAACACCCGCAGATTTGCCCCCCACAGCGGGCCCTACACCCAGGCAACAGCCGCCCCCAAACCCCGAGTGGCTTTGGGGTGCAGCTTGTGCATCCCTCCTGCCCCAGCAGCACCTTTTGGTGCAAAACACCCTTTTTTTGGCACCCTTTACTGTCCCATCCAGGCGGAGTTATTTTGGGGCTTTTCAGCACTACCACGGGCTGAACCCCGGATCACCGGCCCGGGGGTGGGCTGGGGGGCTCGCACCGCCCCCTGTCCTCCCGTCCTTATCTCGGCAGCAGTGACGGGCTCTAATGCAATATTTCCCGGCGGTTGCCATGGCAGCCCGCGTGAGGTCACCAAATAGGCTTAATTCACCCCTCCCAAGGGACGGGTAATTAATGAAAAATGATGATAACCAGATCCCACTCCCCTTCTTCCCCCCCGCCCTTAATTCCCTTGGATCAGTGGAGAGGCCCCGCTGGGTTTGGGGGGCCACAATGTCCCTCGGGGGATTCCTGGGGCCACCCTGGGCTCTTGCTGCACAATTTGGGGGGGGAAACGGGGATGCTTTGTCCCCCCTGAGAATGGGTGTGCAGTGTCTAGGTGGGTGTGGGGTCCGTGGCAGGCGGGACAGGGGGTGCTACAACGCAGGGTGCTGGGGCGTGGGACCCCCGCGCTGGCTTCACCCACCTCCCACCCAGCACCCGGCACGTCCCTGCCTGCGAGGGGCTGCGGGACGGGGCCGGTAGGTGTGGTCGCGGGGGTCGCCGGGGCCATCGCCGGCTCCGTGCTCGCCAGCTTCATCCCTCGCCCCGGGGGTCCCGTGTCACGCCAGGGTCCTGCACAGGGCGCTGTCCCCGGGGTCCCGCTCGCTCCCTCCGCCCCCCGAGCTCCGCCGCGCGCGCTCCCGCCCGGCCCCGCCCCGCCCCGCGCGCCCCCTCCCCTCCCTGCCCTCCGCGGGCGCGCGCGCCGCGCCCCGCCCCCTGCTCGCGCCAGAGGAGGGCGGGCCCTTTTTGTTCGCCCCTGACATTCCGCTGGTTCGCAGTGTCCTGCCGGCGGCGGAGCGGCGAGGTGGGGCCGTGCCGCTCACCCCGCTATCCCCCCCCTCCAGCTCCCCGCCCGCGCCATCCCCTCCCCTCCCCGCTCCGCCCCGGCCGGTGGGACGGGCGCTGACGGCGCCTCTCGCTCTGTCTCGCCCGGTGTGTCCTCGGTGCCGCAGCAACAGCAGCAGTAGCGCCCGGCGGGTTAAATGGTTGCAGCGCGGGGATGCTGGGGAGCAACCTCAAGAGCCTTCCCGACGTGGAGCTGGGCGAGGAGGAACGCGGCTATCGGCGGGGCCCCGACGGCAGCACTGTGATGCCGAAGCGGGCGAAGGCGGCGGCGGCGGCGGCGGGGCCGCGGGGCGCGGAGCTGCGCGTCTTCAAGGCGAGTAGCGCGGAGGGGCGGCTGCCGGCCGGCTCTAACCTGCGCAAGCAGAAGTCGCTCACCAACCTCGCCTTCCTCACCGACGCCGAGAAGAAGCGGCAGCTCTATGAGCCTCGCTGGAGCGACGACATGGCCAAGCCGGCAGCGCCGGGGGCGGCGGCGGCGGGGGGCGGCGAGCGCGGCGGCCCCCGCGGGCGGGACGCGCCCGCCATGTCGCGGAGCCTGTCCCGCTCCGAGCACTCGCTGCTGTCGCCGCGCCCCGCCGGCCCCGCCAAGCCGCCGCCCGCCGGGAAGCCGAGCCGCATCCCCCGCGGGCCCTACGCCGAGGTGAAGCCCCTCAGCAAGGCCCCTGAGGCGGGCGGCGGCGGCGGCGGCAAGTGCGACGACGAGCTGCTGGGCGGGAAGGGGCCGGCGGTGGCGGCGGGCACCGAGGAGAAGCCGTACCTGAAGGTGGACCCCGAGCTGGTGGTGACGGTGCTGGGCGACCTGGAGCAGCTGCTCTTCAGCCAAATGCTGGGTGAGTGCGGCCGGCGCGACCGCCGGGTTCGTCGTCGAGGTGGGAATGGCCAGAGGTGGCAGCTGGAGGCATCTGGGCTCCTGACACTCCGTGAGGGACCCGCTGGTGGCCACCTCAGTGTCTTGAAGTGAAGGGAGGCTGAGGGGAAAGGAGTCATCAGCCTCAGTGTCCCCAGTCACTTAGAAGCACAGAATAGTTTGGGTTGGAAGGGACCTTAAAGCTCATCCTGTTCCACCCCCTGCCATGGGCAGGGACACCTTCCACTGTCCCAGGTTGCTCCAAGCCCCATCCAACCTGGCCTTGGACACTTCCAGGGATCCAGGGGCAGCCACAGCTTCTCTGGGCAACCTGTGCCAGAGCCTCCCCACCCTCACAGGGAGAATTCCTTCCCAATATCCCATTTACCCCTGCTCTCCTGTCACTCCAGGCCTGTGTCCCAAGTTCCTCTCCAGCTCCCTTGGAGCCCCTTTAGGCACTGGAAGCAGCTTTGAGGTCTCCCTGGAGCTTTCTCCAGGCTGAACACCCCCAGTTCTCCCAGCCTGGCTCCAGAGCAGCGGGGCTCCAGCCTTCAGTGCATCTCCAAGGCAGTGCTTGAGGGAAGGTGCTGTCAGCTGCCTCTTTCCTTGGAGGAAAGGTAGTTCCTCCTCACAAGGAGCAGTGGCAGGTGGTGGTGAAGCTTGTCCTCCCCCACGTGTCTTGTTGGCCGTTCCTGGTCTCAACACCCGCCAAACACAATGGAGGCTGCACAGCCGGGTGCCACAGCTGGTCCCCACCATCAGGGTGGCTCGTCCTGGGGGTGACCTTGGGAAGCTGCTGGTGGAGGTGCTGCGGAAGGGGTCCACGCTGCTGCTCCATTTTGGGTAGATCCAGAGCTCCACTGAAATCTGGGGCTCTGGCAGAGGAGAGTTCTCCAAGGATGCTGCTGCAGGGTTTGCATGAGCCGATTTCAGGCTGTGGCTGCCTGCGCTTTGGCTATCCCTGCAGGTTTGATCCCCGAGCTTCTTGTGTGCATGGTGGGTTTCCATGAGAACAGCGAGCACTGGCCCAGCGCTGGCTGTGCCCCAGACCTCAGAACCCACTGCCCCTGTCGTGGGCTGCAGCATTGGGTCTTGGTACAGGTGAGCCCAGCCCTTGCCCATTCTCTCATGCTGCATGCTGATCTCTAGGAATTGTGGCTACCTCTGCTTCCCGCTGACACCCAGTCTTCCCTGCATCCCAACCGGCAGTGCCTGAGGGCTCGGCTGGGCAAAGACTGTGGGGGCTTGTGGCTCTGAAAAGCTGTGTTTGGTCTGGCAAACTGGCATAAGAAGGTGGCAAGGGAGCCCTGCACAACCATCATGGTGCTCGTGGTGCTCAAGCTGGCTGGCTGTAAAGCCGTGGTGGTTGTTGGTGGTGGGGGAGCAGCAGTACAGGCAGGACTGGTGTGCCCACTCCCTTCAAGTTCCCTGCCTGGGACCTCTTTTTAGGGGGCCAGGAGCTTCTCTGGCGCTTGAGCTAGCTTGAGATGCCTTGTCCTTGCTGTGTGATGAAGAGAAAGGGGAGAGACTTGCCCTGGCTGGAGCCTGGGGGAGGCGGTTTGGGGATGTGGAGCTGGAGTGTGTGCTGGAGCCAGGCACCTGGAAAGCCGCACTTGCTGAGTCCACTTCCCTGCGTACCCCTGGCTGCTCCAGGAGCCTTTGGGGTGTCACAGCCCCAGCTCCAGCAGGGCCCTGGCACAGCATGCACCAGTGTGTGCTGGCATGCAGGCATGGAGCCTCCCAGACCATTGCCCTTGGCTCCCTGGCCGTGCCCAGCCACGGAGGCAGCAGCAGTGCTCTCCTTGGCAGGGTCTGCCCTGATGCTGGAGCATCCCAGGGCTTGCAAGTGGAAGGCCACAGAGTGAGCTTGAGGACAGGCAGACTGTGGGGATGAGCAGGTGGGATGCTGGAGGTCAGCCCGGCTGCCCCAATGGTCCCACAGCTGGCTTTACAGACATCCATCCTCAGCCCTAATGCCGCGGTAGCACCAGATGCCATGGGAGCAGGGCAGGATTGCAGGAGGATTTGTCACTTAGGGGACTAACAGACTGCCACTCACTGGTGTTGGGATGCCTGGGGGAATCTCAGTGTCCCCCCATGATGCTCTGCTCTTAGGTGGGAGTTTCCTCAGCATTCCCAGGAGAAATCCTTGCTGGGGGCCGGGGGGCCTGGCCCACGTGGGAGTGACTCCCAGTTTGTAGTACTCTGGAGTACCAGAGATCCAAGACAGGATCTTGTGCACTTTCTGAGGAAGATCATGGTTGTGGAAGTGCCCCCAGCAACTGGTTTGGTTTCTGGGGTGTTGCAAAGCCTCCACCTGCATCAGTCAGGGCTGACTTTGACCTTGGGAAGTGTTGAACATCCCTTTGGACTGCACTTAGCATCTGAAGGCTTGGTCAGCTGGTCCATGAGGGCCAAACTCTGCCAGATCTGTCCTCTGTGTATTGCCAATAATTTTCCAAGACATAGGGACTGCCGGGGGGGGGGATTGAGGGCTGTGTCCAGAGTCGGATGGGGAGAGCACCTGGGGTGGACAGAGCAGGAGCATCACCCTGCTGAAACTTCCCTTCCTTGGGGTTGTACTTCCCACATTCATGGGAGTTGTGATGTTGAGTCACACCTACTTACCCAAGCCAACTGTGACCTGGCACATCTATGACAGCCTGTGTGATGGGGATGCCACCAGGAGCCTGGGGTTGTGGAGAGAAAGGAGCAGTGTGACAGTGGTGCTGGCACAACCCCAACTTGAGGGTGTGTAGACATGCGCTGAGCCTCCAGACGCCTTTGCTTGTACATCTGGTGCGATCCAGGCGGATGGAACTTTCTTCAGTGGTGATGGTACCTTCCGCAACCTGTCTTCCCCAGGAAGAGGTGGTTCCTGTGGCGGAGATGGACCCAGAAGGAATGGGATCCCAGGAGAGTGGGATTCAGGAGTGGGGGCTTCACACCCTGCTAGGGCTGGTGAGGAGCTCCAGGAGAGGAGCTTTCTCCTGGTTGCTACAGGAGATGCTTGGGAGGGAGGGAAGGAAGGTCTCTGCTGTTTTCATTAATCCCTTTGGCAAGCGAAACATCAGCCTGAGCTGTTTGGCTATGTCTGCTGAAGGACATGCTATCCAGAGTGGCATGGAAAGACCCACAAGCTCGGTTTGTGCTGGGAAGAGAGAGGCGGAAATTGCAGGGACTTCCAGCCTCTGCAGATACGGTTGTCCTTGAACTGCTGACCTGTGTAGAGAAGCCTGTACAGCTTCTGAGCTCCTGGCCCTGCCAGCCACAGTGGCTTCCAGAGACCTTGTGTGTCTTTGGTCTCCACACCTGAATTCTCATCTCTACCTCATGCGTCTCCTGCCAGAAGCACTCCCAAGCCTCTCTTGGCCAAAAATACAGTTTATTCAGTAATGGCCAAATGTTACCTCTCATTCGGTCACTGCCGCTGCCTCATCTGTTTGATGGCACTGACGCCTTTGTAGCTGAACCTTGTTTAAAGAGCAAGCTGGGAGAGGTCCCGGGCACGCAGCGACCACATGTGCTTTGTAGAGGCTATTTCCATCATCCAAATTACACATTTCACATCAACCAAAGACTGAGGCTTCTCATCAAAGCTGGCTGGCAGCTGGGGTTGCTAATTATGCCAGTGCCCAACCACAAGATGAAGGGGATGGAGGGCACGTGGCCAGTGTGGTGGAAGAGCTGGTTGTGCAGCACTTGCCATGCCCATGTCCACGTGTGATGGACAAGGCTGTGCAGGTGCAGGGGCTTTTTTGTACGGGCTGTGGATGTAGTGCCCAGCATGATGGTTGCACTTACCTAGAGCTCCCCAGAGCACCTCCGAGATCCTGCAGCTGCTTTCTGCAGCCATTTCCTTGTCCATCTCTTGCTGGATGTAGTGCCTCTTAAGTGGCTGCTAATTCGCATCAACGAATAAGTGGTCGGTGTTGTGTGGGCCAGAGCCCAGGCGGACACACGTGGGATCCCGGGGGGATGGTGTTCCCCGAAATGCTTGCTGCAGGAGTCTGCAGCCTTGCCAAACTCTTCAGGTGCAGCTGTAACCCATCTCAGTCCTGCAGCCCTCAGGTGGGCCATGCTACCCTTCCCAGGTGGCCCAGCAGGGATGTCTTTGCTGGGCAGCACGTACCCGTGGGATCTCAGTACCCCTGTGGTGCCAACACACAGGCAGGGCAGGCTGGTGCTGGGTGGGCAGTGGGTGCCCGCAGCCCCTCAGTGGTGGCGAGGAGAGCCAAGGGCTGGAATGGGCAGAAGGGCTCCATGACAGGCGGGAGCTGCACGTAGCATCTGACTCTGGTTTAAAAAGTAAACCACAGTGCAGAAAAGACTGGCATCTGAGATGTCCCATGCAAGGACATTCCTGACCCTAGTGGAGATGGGAACCAAGTTATTCCCTTCTGATTGCCATCCTTGCTGGGAGACACACAGTGTGGGATCAAAGAAGCACTTCGGCCCCATGGCATTCCTCCCTCTGCCCCATGTTGTTCCTACCGGTTTAATTAAGCACTAATGGGCCCCTGGCAGCACTGTGCAGCAGTAGCCGGGCTCCCTGGCAGGAGACCATGAGGAGGTCAGAGACCAAGTAGCTCTTCACAGTGATGAGGGCAGGTTATTGCCTCGTAAAGTGCTGTGGCTGTCCTGATACCACTAATGCTATTCCTCTCTTAAGGTCCCTGTGTGACGAGGTCATTGGGATGGGGATTTATTTCTTTTTACCCACAGAGCTGGACTCCTGCCTTTGGGGTAATAGTGAGGAGAAAGGGGAGTGGTACACAGTTGTGTTGCTGCTTCCATCCTGCTCTCAGGAGCTGACAGCAGGTAGTAGATGTCTGCTTTCTCCAGCTGAGATGGCTACAGTGACTGGGGAGAAGATCTGGAAATGGGATCCAAGGGCCTCAGTTCTTCTGCTGAAGCTGTTTGGGATGTGCCATGTTCCCAGTGATTACAGCAGTGTGGAAAAAGGACTGAGAAAAAAAGAAATCCAGATTTGTCTTTCAAAATTTCTTTCAAAATGGAAAGGTAGCAGAGCAAACACTTGAAAAAAAACATATTTGGGGATGCACTGCTGAAACAAAGTTTTCCCCAAAGAGCCTGAAAATCCCTGTTTAAATGGGGCTTTCCCAGTGACTGCCTGTATCTCACCCCCAAATCCAACATGTCTAAAAAGAAAATATGTAAATGAATAGAAAATTATGGCAATTCTGGAAGTGGTATTTGGGATCTGCTGGTGGGATGTGACCACAGTGGGACCTGGGTGATGGACCCAGCCCACCCATGGCTCCTGCCTGGTCCTGGTGCCTTGTGAGCAGCATGCTTCCATGTGGGTGGCACTCAGGGAACCGTTGGCAGTACTGGGTCCTTTTGGAGAGCATCTTCCACATGCCCCTGTTCCCAGCTTTGTGTATTTGGCTTTTCATGCTGTGGCATGTGTCTCTGTGCCCACAGCTCTCCCTTGTCACATGCCCCCCCCCACAGTCAATCACCCTGTTGTGTCCATTTAGGTTCCCAGCTCTTTGTCTTCCTGTGCAGCTTCTCATGGTGCCAGAAAACAATGTCCCTGGTCCCCTCTACCTGCAGATCCCCCCTGACCACTCTCACTTGAGCATCTGAGGACAGCACTTGGCTGATGCTTGTGCCCACTGCACAGGGGAGGATTTGTTCCAGCTCAGCACAGAGCCAGAGCCTGCACCCTCTGAGGTGTGTAACCTATGAGTGATGCCAACCTCCAGTGCCAGCCTGTTTGCCATGACCAGCGTGTGCCTCCTGGCTTCCCTGGCTCAGCTGTGGGTGTGACCGGGCAGTTTGCTGTAGGGCTGCAGTGTTGGGATCAAGGTTGCCTGGCTGTGCGGTATCAGGTGGACCCATTGGCACATCCTCTGAATCAGTCACTTGTCTGGTCCAGAGTGTCTTTTGTGGCACTGTGCTTGTGGCTTTTGGTGCCCTGCGTGTGCAGTGGCATCAGTGTCTTGGGGTACTGTGCATGTGTGATGTTTCTGGTACTGGGCTCCGTGTGTGGTGTTCCTGGTACCTGTGACAGTGGTGTCCTGGGCTCTGTGTGTGTGCAGTGTTCCTGGTACTGGTGGCAGTGGTGAAGCTGCTGAGCCTGGATCCACTCCCTGGGTGGAGTGGGATGGCTCCATCCCTCTGTGGTAGCTGAGTCCTTGCCCTCTCCAGGCTTCGCACCTTGAGTGTGTCTCATGCAGAGCTGTGGGGACGCAGGAGATCAGATACGGTGCAGTTCTGCCATATCCCCCGCCCTGCAAAGTCACGTCCTCCTCCAGACACATGAAGCAGCTCTCCCGGGGGAGCCAGGGAAGGGGCTGCCGGTTCTCTGGCTGGAAAGCAGTGAGCTTGGGAGGGTAGAGGATGTGTGAGGCTCGGAGCTCAGCTGGGAGGCTCAATGTTGCCTCGTGGTGGGGTGGAGGGGCAAAAGAGAGAGCAGGGCTTGCCCACGCTGCTGCATTGCAGCTCGGAGCAGGGAGCTGAGCAGGAGGAGAGCTGGGAAGGCAGGGATGCTGCAGCCGGGAAGCTGGGAAGTCAGGGGATGCTGCATTGCAGAGCTGAGATTAGAAGCTGTGCAAATGGAGATGTGCTTGTGTCAGGGCGGGTGTGACACTGAGGAGTGGTGCCCAGTGCCCACCGATTTGCTGGTCCTTCCTCTAGTCCAGTTCTTCCACATTTTGTTTCACGCCAGCATTTCTCTCATTCCTTGCGCTGGTATTTGTCTTGTTCAATTGAGGACATCATGTATTTTTTATTAATTCAGGAGGAGGACTGAGATTCATCTCCCACTGGAAGGACCTGCTGGAATCCACATAGGGAAGCTGAGCAGAAGCTCAGCACGTCTGGGCAGGACATTTTCTCGCTCCTCGGAGCAGCCATGGATCAGGGAGGTGGCTCCAGAGCCTTGTGGCCCTGGCACAGCACGGCATGTGAGCTCCCTGGAGGGGGGACCTGAGCAGCTGTTGGGCACATGTGTACCCCCGTGCTGCCCAGTGAAATGCAGGTGTGTCCTGCAGCCAGGACATGTGCCTCCACCTCTGTGAACATGTGAGCATGCCAGCATGTTGGGAGCACAGGATTTTCCACCTGGCATAGGTATCAGTGATTCTTAATCACTCCACATCGCTGTGGTGTTGTGTCAGCCTTGTTGTCTCTCTTCTTAGCCATCCTGCTCATCCAGAGGTGGGCACTTTGCAGTCCTCCCCTTTACCTGTGAGGGTCTGGCCTCAAGCATCCCCCTGAAATTACAGAAAAATTTTATGGCAAATCCAGAAATTAGTGTCTGAAGATGTAAAGGCGGGGCTGCTCTGCCTTCCCCTCAGGCTGGATCTTGCCTGGTGGGTAGAGGGGGGATGGTGAGCTGGCTAGGAGGGACCTAGGAGGTGCCTTTCAGTGGGGAACTCAAATTGAGGGTTTGAGCTGCGCTCACGAAGCCGCGGTTCCCTCGGCAGGTTGTGAGCCTGACTCGCAGCCACAGGTGATGCAGCAGGAGGGCCGGGCTCTGTGCCAGCTCGTTGGCTCACCAGCCGGTCGGCTGGCGTCGACTGTGGGATCGGCACCTCTCTTGCTTGGTGAGCTGGAAGGATGGCTCATGGCTGAGGTCCTTGTTGAAGCTGCTGGAGGTTCTGGTTGTTTTCATGTAACCCAGAAAAACAGGCAGAGCTGTGCCATGGGTGCAGCAGCCTGTGCTGTGTGAGCTGGAGGGGACATTGCAGAACCATAGAATGGTTTGGGTTAAACCATTAGAGATCATCTTGTTCCATCCCCTGCCATGGGCCGGGACACCTTCCACTAGACCAGATTGCTCCAAGTCCCATCCAGCCTGGCCTTGGACATTTCCAGGGATGGGGCAGCCACAGCTTCTCTGAGCACCCTGTGCCAGGGCCTCACCACCCTCTCAGAAAAGAATTTCTTCCTAATCTCTAGTCTAACCCTGTTCCATTCAATTTAAAGCTGTTCCCCCTTAACTGCAGCATGGCAGAGGGGTAGAGACATACCTTTAGCACTGGAGAAAAGTGGAACCATCTTTATTTCTCATGCCAGCCCTGCTGGGTGCCAGCCTGCATGGTTGGTGTCTGGGGGAGCTGCATGTCCCACCTCTCTGCATCTTATGCAGGGTTGTGTCGTCCAGAGTGACAAAGCCGGCAGTGAGACCCTGCAACCAGATAAGCTTCTTCAAGAGCACCCAGTCCTGGCCAAACCTAGTCCTTTCTGGTTCTGTTGGGAGCCCAGACTGCCTGAAGCTTACACCTCTGCTTTGTCATGGGCCTCAAGCATCCCTGGCACTGGCTCTGCCCCAGCCTGGCTCTCCCAATTCCACGGGCTGGCTTGAAGCACGTTCAAAGCTGCAGCGCAGGTACAACTCTGTTGCTGGCTATTTATAGCGTGTGAGCTTTCAGCATTGCTGTGCACTGAGAATAACTCACTGAGGAGACACTTCTCAAAATCACGCGTTTGTCGCCCATGCGCAGCGTCGTCATCTCAGGCTTCCCACATGTCAGCTTGGGGTCTGTTGTGCTCCTGTGCCAGCCTGGATTGACACTAAAAGGGGTTTACCCCAGTGTTTTTTCTGGCCTGGAGATTCAGCTGGTTAATCATGGCAGGGCTTTGTGGCCCAATCCTTGTCAGGACATCATCAGCTTTTGCAGGGAGCGTGGCAGGAGCGGTTTGGGCTCTGTGAAATCCACCTCACAGAGAGCAGCCCTTTCATAGCCCAGCATGTGAGATGCGGGCGCTGTCAGGGAGGGATGTGCATGGGGTGTGCAGGAAACTGCTCTTTGGGCTGGAACCTGTGGTGGTGAAACTCATCAGCTGAATGAACCCCTCGGGCTGGAAGTGTTAGACACTGCCGGGGTATTTCCAGTTCACTTTATCTCTGGTCTGGCGTTGTATTTCCAAGCTGATGCAAACAAGTGGAAGAATAGATAGCAGCTAATTCACATTGATCGCTGTGATGCGGGAGCTCCCCGAGGTGAGCTGGGGCTGGCAGAAAACGCGCTGTGGGCCATTCGATGGGGCCAGCACATCCCTCCCCGGCCATTTCCCATTGTGGTGCTGCAGGGGACACTTTGATGGCCTCGTGGATGCTTGCTCCCATATCCCAAGGTTTCTCCCAGCTTCGGTGGTTCAGAGGCCTGAGGCAGCTTTGCCAGGGTGGGTACAGAGTCATGGGCCAACCTGGCAGTGGTGAAATTCGGTAAGGCAGGGTTGTTTTGGCAGGCTCCAAGGTGGGAGCACTGCTTTGCAGGAGAGGGGACAGCAAAGTTCCCCTCATCTTAAGAGCAGGAGGAAAGGCATTTGATAGATTCTGGCTGGAACCTGGGACTGTCCAGCTCTGCCAGGGCAGGACCAATGTGGAGCCAAGTGTGCTGAGGCCACCATCGGTGCAGGACCCCTGGCCACCCAGCTGTGGCCTTTCACAGCCACCTTGCATTTAGCCTCCAGACCTTCACTGCACCAAGGGAGTGACAAGGAGATGGTTCCAGACTCCCAACAGGCAGTGCAGAAGCAAGGGAAATAATGACATTCAGCTTGCTCCCATCCCAGCAGGGAGGACGGACAGATGATGTCCTCAAAATTCTGCTGCTGTGAGCCCAGAGGAGCATGTGCCGAATCCTAAGGAGCTGGACTTGCACTGCAGCCGAGCTGTGCAGGACTTGAGGTTTCTGCAGACTGAAGGGTGGGAGTAAATGGAGTCTGGCTGCATTGGTGCTTGGCATGGGGCTTTCTGTCCTGCTGCATCAGGGCAGGGCAGGGCTGCTGGAGGGAAGCAGCTGTGGGGAGTCAATGGGGACAGCCTGGGGGCTTTTCTCTGGGACTGCCCCATCCACTGGGTGTAGTGGAAGGTGGCTGCCCTACACTCCTGCCTCTCCCGGACCCCAGGTTCATTTAAAAATGTAACAAAAACCCTTCCAGGGAATTGGAATCACCCTGGACAGGCCATGCATTGCACCTCAGGGTGGGCAATGAAGAGAGGCCCTGGGGGTAGAGGGGCCAGTTGGCACCTGTTGGCTCCTGGTAGTGGTGGTACATGTACATAGACTCAGCGGGGTTAAAACCCTGCGTGGCCTGGAGAATGTGTGATTGCTGGCCAAGGGGAAGTACGAGCATTTCCATGGCTCCCAGCAGGTCTGAGTCTTCTCTGCTCCAGGCTGTATGTAGCCTGGAGCTCACAGCTCATCAGTGCAAGGTCCTTTGGCAAATTCCATTTTGATGTCTCAACCAGGGTGGTTCGAGGCTGGATTTGTCACTGTCTGGACCTCCTGTCTCCCACTGTCGGGTGGTTGAATGCATCAAAAGCTGGCTGCTTTTGATCCTGACCCTGACCCTGTGGGGAGGAGCAGTGCCCAGAACCTACCCCAGGCCTCTTGCTCCTCAGCCCTGTGCTGGTGGTGCCACCGACATGCCTGGGATGGGGCAGTGAGGGGCCCTGCCCTACGTGGTGCCTCACCTTTCTCCCCAGGACTCTGCCCTGTGCCCCAGCGATGCCAGGGATTGCTGTAAGGCCAAAGCCGGTGTCCTTCAACACTCCAGGCTGCGTACAGCAGCACTTGGGGGCTGATTCACCAGCAGACCGAGATCCTCCCTCCTTACAGGCTGGATCATCTGGAGGAGGGCAGACACTCCAGCAGCAGCACCTCCAGCCTTCTCATTTCCATTTCCCTGAGCCCTTTTAGCTGTGCTTTTGCTGTGCTGTGCCAAACAGCGTCCTGGAGTTGCTGAAGCACTAATATCCATCATCTGGCCGTGGTCTGTAGAGCACTCAGAAATTTGGTGCTATTTTCAGTGAAGTTTTCCAAGTTGAGCTTATTGGCTCGTGGGCATCTGCTCCCAGATGGAGAACATGTGGCTGATTCCTGCGAGGGGAGGGGAACGGCCCCACTCATAAAGCAGCATGGGGGATGAGTGAGGGAATCTCATCCTGGAGCCTGTGAGATGCTTTCAGGACTGTGCAGGGTGGGGCCTGGAGGTTGGGCTTTTAAAGCTGCTCCTCTGAAAGCAGAATCTGCAGTGAGAGGTCACCCGTCAGATATTATGGTGGGGAAAGTACAGTAACCTGGAGGCAGGATTCGATCTCAGCTCAGCGGCTGTTTGCACCGCTGGGCACTTCCCACCCTGCTCACTTTCAAAAGGGAACAGCAGGTACTTGGCACACAGTCACTGCACTAAAATGGGTGAAACTCTGGGGGTTCCTGCAAACCTCCCTGTCTGGAACTGAGAAATGAGCACTGGCAAATGGAACGGCACACGAACCCTGAGCTCCAAATCAAATGTAAATTTACAAAGCAGCTTTTCCTGCCTCACATCCCCAGGTGGAGCATGGTAATGCATTTCCAAGCCCAGCTGCTCTGTGCCGCAGCAGTGACCAGTGGGGCGAAGCCACGCTCTCTTCGCTCTGCTCCCCATTTGTCCATCGCTGCCTTGCAGGGCAGAGGTGTGGGTTTGTTTTGTGGCTGAGATTCTCATTGCCTTTGTGGGAATAAAGCAAATTGTGTTTGGTTGACATTCTCTATAGCTTCAAAGTCAAATAGAATCTGGGTTGCCAGCTTCTTTTTGTATTTCAGGAGATGCCTGTTTTCCATCCCAAACCATCCATGTTTTGCAGCTCAATAGCACATCCCAGACAATGGCTTTAGAAATCAGACGCCTGCATTTTGGACCCACAGTGCTGAGGCAATGCCAAGTGGTGCGTGGGGTGCCAGAATTTGTGCACATGGGGAGAGAGAAGAAGGAGGAAAAAAAACTTGCTCCGATGGGATGTTTCCACAGAGATCATGGTAATGATCTTCCATTTCCATATAGCTTTTCATCCACTGGCAGAGTGTGCTCACTCGTAAGCCGATGCTACACACGTCCTGTGTGGGGAGTGCAGCAGCTGTCCTCAAAAATCGTGTTGTAAGGGGGAAGCTCTGGAACAGCAGAGCGGAATCTGCCTGGAGTGAGAGTGACTCCTGAGACCGCAGGGATGCTCAGGGATGCAGGAAGGGGTATTAGGAAGAAATCCATTACTATAAGTGTGGTCAGGCCCTGGTACAGGTTGCCTAGAGAAGCTGTGGCTGTGCCATCCCTGGAAGTGTTCAGGGCCAGAGTGGATGGGGCTTGGAGCAACCTGGTCTAGTAGAAGGTGTTAGGTCGAGGTCCCTTCCAACCCAAACTGTTCTATGGTGTTTGTGTCCCTGCGCCGCTGGGTACAGGAGTGACCTTGCTGCTGTGTAACATCATCTTAGTCCTTCCCCAAATCAATGTCAGCTGTGGGATATGCCTCACATCAGCCAGTGTCCAGCTCAGAGCCGTGCCATGGCCAGACATGAGCTGGCATTTGTCTTTCTGGAGTAAGAGCCGTGTCACGAGCTGGGAGCAGCAGTCAGGGTTTATGGTCAGTGCCAGAGCAGGCTGCATCCCACACCGACACACAGGGTTGTTTTGTTTTCCTGCCTCATCCATCCCTTTTTCCCTTGGTTGCCATGCTGGAGGAGCTGTTAGGCCAGGCAGGATCACAGAACTCTGAGGAGGGTCAGTGAGGCCGCATCCACTGCTGGAGCATGCGGGAGGTTGGTTAATACACAATATTCCCTTGTCCTTCCGAGTGCCTCTCGCTTTCCAAGAGCAGGGAGGCGAGTCTGGAAGCTCTTCTTCTCCCCTGTGCTGAGATGGGTTTGCAAAAGCTACAGTTTCTTCTGCTTTTTTTTTCCTCTTTTTCCTGCCCCAGCGTTTTTCCCTGGCCTGATGAATTTTTAAACAAAAACATGGTGAGGAGAGAACAGGAGAGAGGGGAGAAAACCCAGGAGAGGACATGAGGAAAAAACTCTGTTTTCCAAATCAGAGTGATTGTGAGTGGAAGTGAAAGTTTAGGTTGTGTTTTTAATTTGAAAGTTCCAACTAATTTAAGTCACTTTATTGACAGGAGAAAATACCTTCTGCAATACTCTTTTTAATAAACTCCAGTTTTACAAGTAGAAGTAGTAGTTGAAAACTACCATGGAATTATGGAAGTAAAAGGCGGCTGCTGTGCTCTGTAATTCCCCCTGGCTGTGCTGGGGGTCAATGCTCCCTGGAGGTGGGGGACTGAGGCTGGAGGAAGGGGAGAGGCAGACCCCCCTGCAGATGCCTCTGGGTGCTTGTCCATCTGTTCATGGGGGATTGCAGGGTTGATTACCCGCATATGGTTGCTTTGCACAGGGACAGATGTGGACAGATGCGATTCCTTGCCTGTTGGTGCAGGGTAGTGAGCAGATGTGGGACTTTGGGTGCAATGGGTCAGAATTTGGCCCAAACTGGAGCCTTCCAGAAGGAGAAGTGGCTGGTTAGTGCTGGAGAAAGTGGAAGAAGGCAAGAAGGAGCACAAGGATAGAGAGGAGAGGTGGAGGTAGGAGAGGGGGTTGGCTCACCAAGCTGAGTATCACCAGGGAGCCCAAATCCCATCACCAGGAAGGCTTGTCCTGCTCCCTAAGCCAAGCTCTGACCTGCGAAAGTCATCTGGAGAGTTTGAATTGCTGATGAAGTTGTGCAATATTGTGGACACCTTTTTGTGCCATGCCTTGTCCCTCCAGAAATGTTCCTCCACCATGTCCCAGTGATGCCTAGTCCAGAGCCAAGTGTTGGGACTGGCCACTCTTGCTGCCGTCCCTCAGGCCGGGCTGGTTTCTCACAACTGTCACCTTGGCAGGTAGATTGAGTGTTGTTGGAAAACCAGCTTGTTGTTGGAAATCCACTGCTGTCACACTGTGCAGAGCAGAGAGGGCTCCTTGCAGATCTCATTGTATTTCAGGCTGGAAAAGAAAAGAAACATGTTATGGTAATTTTTTCAATGACTTTCCAATTTTTTTTTCTTGGTAAGCTGTCTGCAATCACTTACAGTGTTCCTGAAGGGATTAATTACTCACTGGTGCTCATTGTGCGTATTTCATATTCTGAACTCTTGGATGTGATGTCTGCCTTGGATCGAGCGAGGGGTCACATGGCATTTCTTTTTCCATCCTTTTTCCCCTGTTCTGTTCTGTCAGGCTCCTGGTGTGAACGCTCCCCGTTGCTGCTGCGGTGGGTGCTCGGTCAGCGCGCCGCACGTGATCCCGATTTCCCTGCTCCGCGCTCCTTTTTCAAGGGAGTGTAGCCAGAATAAGACAAATTGCTTCCTTGTTTGAGTGACTTTTGGCTGATGCTTTCCCCCCAAGCTGTAGTGTTGGCTCAGCTTCTCTTGCAGCAGTTGTGGCTCTGGGCTGTGCATCGTCAGTGCTTGGACAGGCCCCCACAGCAAATTTAGGGAGAAGAGCTCAAAGCACATTGCAGAGCTGCTTCCCACGGCGAAGAGGGCTTGTGCTGTGCAGGCAGCCATTGCATGGAGCTGAGATGTCTTAGAGGAGATAAATCCCGGCTGCAGTCTGCCAGGGACCCCTCTGTGCCATCCTTGAAGCGTGGCATTCCCAGGAGGGTCTGCCTGTGGGACGGTGTGTGCTGGCGCTTTGACAGCACAGGGAATGGCATTGTCTTGAACTTGGCTGGGGATCCCAACTGTCCAAGCTGGGGGCTGTATCTCGGTGTGGTCTCGGCATGCTTAAAGGGTCTTGCAGCCTGCAGGGGAAGGGGCTTGTCAGTGTGTGGGGTCCAGAGGCGTGTGGCCACTCACCCCTTGTGCCTCGAGGCTCGTGACCGCTGCTGTCACATGTCACTCAGCCCTTGGTGTTGGCAGGTGCATAGTGAGGGCAGCCACAGGAGCTGGCACACAGTCCAGAGACTCCACTGAAATCCTTCTGATTGGCCCTGGTGCCTGTTGGGGAGCATTTTCCACCCTGTCTGTCCCAAGTACTGCCAGCCTCACAGTAAAATTTGGAGTTGTAGGTGGAACAGCAGCTCTTTGCATAGAATAGTAAAGTGTGTCGGCATCCCTTCACTCACTGTAACGCAGGTGGTGGATTGGAGGTAAAGAACACTTCCTACATGCTGGCCCCTAACCCCTGGGGCACCTGGGCAGTGGCTGAGTGGTAGCTCCCACAGAGCTTTCTGGTCCCAAGCATGCCCTTCCTTCCTGTGACACAAATAGATTTCCTGAAGAAGACAGGACCTTCCTTCTCTGCAAATCACCTTTAGTGGGAAAAACACATCTGCTGCTCAAGAAAACCTTTCCCTGGCAGTGAGGACTCTCCAAGTGCACTCTGAGAGGGGGAGCAGGTCTGGAAGCAGTTGGAGGATGGTGTGGGCTGGCACCAGGAGTGGGGAACCATCAGTGCTAAGAATAGACAGTTTATCTGCATCCCTCTCCCTGTGAAGGGTGCTCAAGGCACTGTGCAGCAATTAACACAAGTTTGTAATAATACTGCCGGCAGATCCGCAGCTCAGCCTTTGGAGCTGGTGTCAAATTTGGCTGTGTATGGATGTGGGAGACGGGTGCTGCTGAGCTCCCCAGCACACACCCAGCATGTCCCTGGCACAGGGGTGTGAGGCAGTGCTGTGGGGCAGCAGGATGGAGTCCTGAGTGCTGGGTGTGAAAGCCCAGGATGGGGAGAAACGTGGGGCTGGTGCTGCTCCTGTCTCCGGTGGGTTAGGCACCTTTCCCAGGGAAGTGGAGGAGTAACAAGGCCGGCAGAGGTAATGGCAGTGTTGGTGGGGAGGGGAGCAAGCTGCAGGCTGTGGCAGGGCATGATGCTCTGTGCCCCTGACTGCAGCAAGGGTGGCCCTGGGGAGCTGGCACAGTGGGCAGGGGAGATCATCTGCAGTGGTCAGGATCACCCCATGCTTTCCACTGAGTTGGCAGGATGCCTCATCTGCTTCTGGGCAGGGGCATGGGAGACCTGGAGAATGCAGGAGGTCATTGTATTGCTGTCAGAGCCATGGTGCCCTCTTCAAGCAAACCTCCTGCAACTCACCATGCACAGCTTCATCTTTGGGAGAGTGTGAGGGGTTTGCTTTGGGCTGAACATCACCTGGGCAGCTGATGCTGCAGACTGAAGGGACCCCGAAATCTGTGATATGCGTGTTGGTCTTCAGCCCTGCCTGGGCTGCTATTACAAATGCTGCCACGATTTTCAGGGGTGAACCTTGCCCCAGTGTGTGGTAGGACCAGCAGCCCTAGGCACCCCAGCAGTGCTCGCCCACCCCGCTGCCAGGGGACCGCAGGTGCAGGGAGAGCCCGAGCCTTGCGGGATCCTGGTGATCATATGTGCAGCAGGCTTGTTTCCGGCTCCCCGCAGGCTGCTGCTCCTGGTGCCAGAGTGTATTTGGCACCTGGCCCTCCTGCGAGGCTGGGGAGGGGGAGAAGAAAGGCCAAGCCCTCCTCGCCGCAGGCAGGAGATTCAGTTCTCCCTGGGCATTCACAAAGACCATTTATCTCCGGAGCAAAGCCGTGGTAACCATGGGGCAGAGCGTGAAGGGCTGATTAGGGGCTGTTCGAGGAGGGGCGCCAGGGTCGCGTGCAGGCACTTCCCTTCCCATTTCCAGGGCTTTCCATGGTAATGGCTCCTATTCTCCTCCGTTGTTAGGACGTCACTCACACGCAGCTCACACGACATCTGTCAAAACACGTCTCCCTCTGTCCCTGGCGCTCCCGGGGAAGAGGGATCCGTTGGCCCCATAATGAGCCTGACATCAATTAATCATCAGCCTTAAAAATTAGCATCGTGGCAGTACATGTTGGAGGAAAACGATTCCCCAGATGGAAGCAAAAATAGCCTGTGTTATCTCCCTCCTCCCGTGGGATGTGGCAACAATAGATCCACTAACGAGCCTGGAACTCGTTAAGCTGGGTTTGCCCCCCGAGGTGCTCTGCCTCCTGCCCAGTCTCTTCTCTCAACGGGCTCTTGAGGGACCCTCTCGTGCAAGGGCTGATGATCTACCCTGGGGTCTGGCCCTGCTGTCAGCTGGACCCTCGTGGTGCACATCCCCCAGGCTTTGCAGAGAGCCCAGGGTGAGCTTGCAGTGCTGAGCCCCTTCCTGAGGCTGAGCGTTTGGAGGGTAGCAGCTGTTCCAGGGTCTCGCTCTTCTGGAGTGAAGGATGCTCATCCCTGGGTGGTGCTTCTGGGCTGAGTTGGGGGTTTCAGCTGGTGCCTCAAGGACATGTCCCACTCTGGGAGAGCTGTCCCTTGTCCCTCTCCAGAGTGACAGCTCTGAGGACTGCTGGTGCCCACATCTTAGTGAGTGCCAGCTCCGATATTCGGGAGCTCAGCAGTGGGCTGGAGGTTTCCAGAGACACCCTGTCTGGGGAGTGACTGGGGCACTTTCTTTGGAGGCTCACGATGAGCTGCTCTTTGTGCCTGTGCCATGCTGGGATTTTCCATGCTCAGAGCTGCTCGTCCTTGCATCCAGGCGAGCTGGAACCCCAGGGAGCAGCTCTGCTGCTTGTAGCCTCCTGCCACTCTGCCTGACCACCCCTGGTACTTGGGAGGTGAAGAATCCCCATTGCCAGCTGTGTTTTACATCCATTTGGGTGGCTCTGATCTCTCAGTGTGGAGCAGCTCCACAGGCTGCAGGGGAAGCTGGGGAGGACATTTTGCATTCCTGCTGGAGACACATGAGGACTCTTTGGCCGATCTGGTGATGGACAGACAGACCAAGTGTCTACCAGAGCCCAGCTGAGGCCGGGGAGAATTGTGTTTGCAACGCATTGCTCTGCACAAAGCTCTCAGTCACAAGGCGAGGGGGACAAAAGGCTCCCTGTTCGCTCCGTCCCAGTGGGTGCAATTCCAACAGTTAAAAAGCAAATGTGAGTTGTTTGTCTCTGTGAATATAAAGCTTCCCCAAGCATGGCCGTATTCTGGCTGGGAATGGGGAATTTGGCTCTGCTAATGACTGTTCTTCTGCAAAACAGAGCCAACTCGAGCCAAGAGATGCCCGGCTGGGCCCTTCTCCGCTGGCCCCAGTGCAGGGATGTGGGCTGGGGAGGGGAGAGGCTCTGGGGACTGATAAATGCCCTTTCAGCCAGGCTTGGGCACCCATCCGGGAGCAGTGGGGAGGGATGGGTGTGGGCACCTTGGTGTCTTGTACCCTGGGGTGACTGCCACCCGTGAGCACCCTGCCAGTGCCTGGGACCTTCTCCCATGCCCAAGGGATTCAATATCATCAACAACAGGGAGCCCCAGGCAGGGGACATCAGATCTACTGATTTGGGGCATCTTGGACTGGGAGTCCAAGGGCTACTGTCGCAGGGGCCTGGGGTGAAGGAGGAATGACTGAATCACGTGCTGCACCTGGGCTTGGGGTGTGGACACATCCACACCATCTCCATGGATGATCTCTGGCAGTGGTGGGGCTGTTGGGATGACGTCGGTGCCTGTGCCCTGTGGCTTCCTGCATGTGGCTGCCCTGGGGGCCTGGGGTGTCCGAGACAGCCAAGCCAAGCTGAGCACAGCCCATGGGCATCTCCTTCTCCCTAGCTGTTCCTGCATTTGCCCTATCCTCCCCTCGACTCTCTGGATCACAGGGCCTTTGGAGAAGGGCTGTATACAGTGAGGGAGGGTCATTATGGGGTTAGGACATGGCTGTGACCTGCACAGGCCCTGTGCCCTCCCTTCCCTGCAGGGAAGCCAGATTGGTCCTTGATACGCTGTCAGCAGTGGGTGCAGGGTTCCCCATGCACCCACATCCCCCCTCCTCCACCAGGCAAAGCTTGGAGTGAGAGCTGGCGACGTCCCCAGGTGCAGGGCACATCTGGAGGGCACCGAAGCAGTTAAGTGAAGGGCTGATTTGTGCTATAGAAACCCGCAGTTCCTTCCTTTGATCCTCTGAATCAGCCCATTGCCTTCCTCATATAAAGCCCCATTTATCTCTGCTCTTCCCAGTAAGTTTGAAGGCGGTCGTGGCTCGTGGCTCCTCAGCAGCAGCGAGGAGCCCAGCTTTCTCTTCCGCTGAAGCAGAATCAGGTGAAATCTCTATGGCAACTGGCAGATGACAGGGAGTCTTGTTGCCTTGGAAATGAGGCAAGGCAAAAAAAAAAAAACAAAAAACCACCCAAAAAGAGCCATCTGGAATTTTGAATTTCCACAATGTCCAACCTGCGTCTGGTGATGCGTGGGGAGTGTGAACCCGCTGCTGCCGGCTGCTCCAGGGCCTCTGTGCTGGGGCCTGGCTGTGCTGTTCTGCCTGACCCTGGGGAATTAGGGCTTTTTTCCATTTCTTCCCCACTTTTTGGCTTTTTTTGCGCAGGGTCTGTAGCATCACCCTGACTGTCTGCTGGTGGCTGTAGGAAAGGTGTTCTGTGTGGCACGTTTGGGGTGCTGAAACCAGGCAGGACACAGCTGTGCCATGTTGGGGGCCAGCATGGCACTGGCACACCTTGGTAATGCAGAACCGTGGGGAGAATGGCAGGCTCCGGGGCAGACTGAGGCATGGAGTGCTGCGTGACCAGTCTGACCCTCCTCTGTCAGCTTAGCACAGATCCCAGGTGCAGTGACCACTGGTGGCACTGGTTCCGTGTGCCCAGGGCCTTGGGGCTGTCAGCAGGGAGTTAGTCACCATGTGTGACTGCCACTGTGTGTACCAGTGTCCAGAGGCTCGGGGCACCCCTTGGAGCATGGATTTGGCCTGTTCACCTACCACCCCCTCCTTCCCAAGCTGCACAGTTGTTTCCATGGGTTATTTTGGAGACCATAGTGGGTGTTGGGATGCTCCCAGCTCCTGTGATGCTTTCAGGAGCAGCTTTGGAGGCAGGTGTGGCTCTGGGATGTGCAGTGCCGTGTGCAGGAGCAGGGTCTGTCCCTGGGGATTTTGGGCTCCCCTGGCTCATCAGCACAGGGGAACAGAGGGCAGCACAGAGGTGGGATGCATGGACATGGAGCAGCTAGAAGCTCTGGAGCTGGAAAAGGAACTGTGGTTTGGATGTGCAGGTGGGGTGGTTTGGGGCCAAGTGCAGCATCCATTGAAAGAATAACCCACAAATGGGCTGGAGGCCCAGTCTGGATCTCTCCAGCGGGTTCACTTGGAAACTTGTGTATGGGAGAGACCCAATTAAGTAGATTTATGGCTGCTCTAGCCTGAGAAAGTCTGAATCCCTTTTAAAAGCTTGGCTCACTGGAGCCAGACGGGGTCCAGGCTCCAGGTCTCTCAGCCCTGCCCTTGTTACAAGCAGTGATTCGCAAGGCTTAGCAGCCACGATCGCCCCTGAAGTGCTGATTCGGCTCAAGTCCCAGCCTGTCACTGCTTCACGGCTGCTTATTGTCTGCTCTCACCTGCCAGAGGGGAGATGGTGGCCCCCTCCCACAGCGTGGGGCTGCCCCAACCTGCACTGGTGGCAGTGGTGGGAATGGTGGTAGTGATGGGGAGGGTGGGGTGATGGGGATGGTGTGGTGAGATGGGGATGGTGGGGTGAGATGGGGATGGTGGGATGAGATG
>NW_024582089.1:868828-886799 GCF_017639235.1 Corvus kubaryi | reverse complement strand
TGGTGTGGTGAGATGGGGATGGTAGGTTGATGGGGATGGTGTGGTGAGATGGGGATGGTGGGGTGATGATGGCAGTGATGATGACTGCAGTGGTGGAGGTGCAGTGATAGAGGCAGTGAGTGCAGGCAGGGAATTGACTTCCTCCCCCTCTGCAGCCACCCATGGACCCTCCCCCAGAGCCATGTCGTTTTGAAGAAAGCTCCACCAAGGTGTGATATGTGGAGTGGCCGTGCGGGGTCCTGTCACCTCTCTGCCTCTGGCTCCACAGGGGCTGGTGCTCCTTGGGGGACCTGGGCTCTGCAGGACATGTGCTATCCCCGCAGTGCTGCCCACTGTAACTCCATTGCCTCCCCCAAGACTTGCTGCTGGCCTCTCTTCCTTCTCTCAGCCAAGGCTATGAGAAGAGCCACGTGCTGGGCTGTGTCCAGCCTCCTTCTGCAGCCTTGCAGGGCTCCGTGCAGGGCAGCAGCATGTGCAGAGGCCAGCCTGCCTTGGTGGAGTCACGGGTGGGGACGTCAGGTATCTGCAGCTTCCCCCTGCACATCTCCATCCCCGATGGCAGGAGGCTGTGCTTCCATGGCCATGGGGAATAGCACCTCCAGCTCCACCAGCTGAGGGGCTGCTGCTGCCATCCAGGGAATGGTGGCCAGGCTTTCCCCATCCATCTGCCTGGGGGTCAGCAGAGCACCGGTCAGCTGTCCAGATACCCTGGTACCCCATTACCTGGGTGGCCCTGTCCCTGCCCCTCGGGCAGCAGGACCCTCTCCTGACACTGCTGCAGAGGATGCAGGGCTGGCCGCCAGCTCTTTGCTCACACCAATGAAAGCAATTAAACCAGGAGTGCTACTGAACCTGCTGCCTTCTGGGTGGGGCAACAGGTTTGCAGGAAAGAGCGTGATGCTTTCCCAGGGCATGAGCAAGTGTGGAAGACGTGCTCTGCCCAGCCTGGGTGCCCTGGGACATCTCCTAAGAGAGAGGGGTGATTTGGGGCTACTGGTACATCCTTGGTGGGAGCATGCAGGGATTGCAGGGCTGAGCTGGAAGACAAGGCCAACACTGCAGACTTGGCAGTTACCCACCAGAGCCCTGTTAGCCATCTCCACTGCTCGTTCTGCCTGTTTGGGAGCTGTTGCGGGGAGAAAGACAGTTAAGCCCCAAAGAGAAGGACTGGAGGTTGAGACCATCCCGCTGCCCAGCTGTCCAGGAGTGGGAATCAGAGCTGGATGTAATAATGCAAGATAAAGTCATTTCCTCCATTCAGGAAGACTCTGCTGCTGGTGCACCACGATGCCGGTGATAGAGTTGCAGGCTGCGGGGTGTGAGTGCAGAACCCGTGGGGCTCAGTGGGGTTCACACCGGGCTTGGGCTGTTGGATTTCTCCTCAGGTGGTCTCTGAGTGCCAGAGTGGAGGGTTTTCAAGAAAAATACCAACAAAACACTGCCTGTGCTGATTCATTCATAATCAGGACTAGGAGCAGGGGCTGGGGCAGATGGAGGGAACAGTGTGGGTCTGCTCGAGGGTTCGTGGAGCTGGGGAGTGCAGCAGGGCCGGAGGAGGCTCACAGCCCCATGAGAATGGGTTTTATTGCAGAGTTTATTTGTGGATTTTTCAATGCACTGGAAGGAATTGAGCAAGCAGTTAAAAATGTTTTCCAGCCTGGGGAAATTCGTTACAGCTACTGTGTAATAGGGGCCCACCAGAATGACTCAGGAACACCATGCAGCCTTTCCCGGTGAATTCCTGCTTGCTGTTGAAATCTTTACTGGGTCAACAGGAGTCCTTTCCCAGTTGGATCCTCTGAAATGAGACCAGTTGGGTCTTGGGGGGCAAGAAAACACAAGTATGAGTGCTGAGTGAAGACAGGTGCAGACGGTTCACCCATGCAGGCTTGGCACCCTTGTGCCAAGGGTTGGTATCATGTCCCACTGTCCTGCTGCCTGCATATGGACACGTGGGCACATGTGAAAGGTCACAGGCATAGGTGATACACATGCACACATGCACCTTTCTGCAGGCTTTTGCTTCCATGTGGCCCCCACACGAATGATGCAAACACATACACACACACAGACACACGCAAGTTTCTGTGCCAAGGCACATGGGGCACACGTGTCCCATGGATGCAGCCCTGCCTGGCCCCAGTGGGAGCTGGTGGCCACATGCTTCTTTGAAATGAACTGTCAGAGCCATTTGGAGTTGATTATTTCCTCATTCCTTGACGTACTTGGCCACGTCGGCAGCACCCAGCTGCGGGGCCATGGCTGCACCCCAACGTGCGGACAAAGGAACTGCTGCCGCTTGCTCTGGGAGGTGGCGGGGAGAGCTGGACATGAGCACAATCTGGAGCTCCCCAGCCTTGTCCAGCCATGGTTCTGTGCTGCCTGTCACAGTCAGACTTGCAGCTAACAGTGCTGTGCCTTGAGCCACCCATTCCAGCACAGCTCTCTGCTTCCTCCTGCTCCTCCTCTTCTTCTTCCTTTGGCTGCCTCTGGCCCTGCATCCCACCTTGCAGATGCTCCTTCTCGTGGTGATGGTACCTGCTGCTGTCCCAGCTTGGCCAGGCAGGAGGTGGGGGCAGTGGGCACTGTGTGGGTCAGGGCCGGGCACCCTCAGTGCCAGGGTGCTGGGTGTGTGTAATGTTGTGGTTGGCACTGGAGGCCGTGCCAGGGAGTGCTGCAAGCGAGAGGGTGGTTAGGGGTGGGCTGAGGCTTCCTGCCTCAGTTTCCTTGTGTGCCAAGTGGAGCTGTATCATATTTGCTGATGTTGAAGAGAGCACTGAAAGGGCTCAGTTGAGAAAGGACTGTTGAGTGAGAGCTGCTCAAGCACAGCAGAGGGTATGGGCAAGTGAGACCCAGCCTGGCACAGGACAAGTGACTTGAGCAATGGGGCCTGGTGACCTCCCAGTGCAGGGCCTGGGGGCAGTGGCTGCATCTCAGGGCTGCCCTGTGCGTGGTCAGAATGGGGGGCAAAGGGCCAGAGCCAGCACCCCCTTCCCTCTGTAACAGCAGGGTGGACAGAGCCTGCGAGAGCAGCAGCATCTGCTGAGGGGCTGCAGGCCAGCCTGGAGCTGGGGCAGGGAGACATCAGTCCCTGAGCCTGCAGCTCCAGTGGAGTGGGGAATGCTGTGGAACACATCCCAGCCGTAGCTGCCGGGAAAAGGAGCCTGGCCTAGGCCGGCTGTCCGACTGACCCCACCACGGCATGGGCTGAGCCTTCTCTGCTGCTCCATGCTCCAGCAGCTGGAAACATCTGGCTGCACAAGCTTACTAAATCGATGTGGGGAGGAATCCAGCGCTCTCCTGCCGTTCCCACACTTCAGCCTCTCCCAGTGGCTCCGGTTTCGTCTCAGCTCTGGCATGCGGTGACTCGGTGAGCTCTGAGCCAGCCCCGGCCCCTCACTGCCCCTGGGGAACAGACTGCGGGAGTTCCGGTGTCACCACCTGGACAGCACTGTGGGGGCAGATGGTGGCACTTCAGTGCTAGCAGCAGGATGTGTGCCAGAGGTGGGTGAGCAACTCTTCCAGTCCCAATTTGGCCCTTTCCTGGGTGAGAGCTGCTGCTTTTCCTGGAGTCCTGGAGTCCTGGACTGTCACCCAAAAACTGGGGTGATGTCATCCAGGCATGGATGGCCAGTGGTGCAGTGGATGAAGCTGGGGATGTGGGTCGGTGCCATTGCCCTGAAACTCCTATCCCTGAGCCCTGGGATGCTGCTTATCACCACCGGTACCCCAGCAGCAGAGCAGTGCAGGGGAGGTGGTACCCCTGTGCCGGCCCCTCAGTCAGGGCAGCTGGGGACACAGCGCGGGCTCGCCCCGCTGCTCCTTGGATGGGGATGGCTGTAGCAGCCCCGCTGGCAGTGGCGCCCAGGGAGGAGGCAGTGCCAGGCCCTGGCGCTGGCTCTGTGCCCGGGGGAATGGCTGCGGGTGGCCATGGGGGAGGAGGCAGAAGGGGTTTTGGGAGGGAGCCATGCCCGGGAGGAGCGCACTGCCGAGCTGGCAGGGGTGGGAGCCACTGCCGGCGCCAGGGGACAACAGTGGCTCTTCATCCCATCCCACCCTGTCCTGCCTCAGCACGCAGGGACGTGGCACTGCCGGGGTGTGCGTGCCACCCCCTCCAGCTGCGGGAGCTGGGTCTGGGTGACAGCACTCAGTGAATGGGGCCAGGGTGAAGGAGCTGAGGGTGCTGAGTCCTTCCCTAAATGGAGACCCACCTGGGGACACTGGTGGGTGTTGTGTTGCTCTTCCCTGAGGTTCAGGGAACCCAAAGCTCCCATTGCCCTACACACTGCAGTGTGACAGCCGGGGACTTGGCCACAGGTTCTTGCCCTGCCATTTCAAGCCTGAAAATCCATCTTTGCAGGCAACTTGAGGGCAGGACCTGGCAGCTTTGAGGTGCCAACACGACCCTTTCTCCCTGCCCCACCAAAGGGCCACAGTGTCCCCTTGTCCCTGACTGCAGAGCAAGGTGGGTGCCACCCTTCAGCACTGAGGGCCTCTCGAACCTCCCCTGCACCCTTGTTCCATGTGTGCAGCCGCCTCAGCTCCATCCCTCTCCTGTACTGCCTGTGCATCCCCATCCTGTTGCTCTGGGGACCACTTGGAGCTTCTGTGCCTTTGATTAATTCTTCCAATCTCCACAGTGGAGATTTAATAATGAGTTAATAATGACTTCTGTCCTGCTGAGCCAGGTTCTGGGAGCTGGACTGGGGTGATTGGACACATGCAGGGATGGGTGTCCTTATGCTCTGATGTGGCTGGCCACATTGGGTGCCCTGTGGGCTCACCAGCCCTTTTACCTCATCTACAACTGACTTCAACCTGCTTGATTGAACCCGTCTCATCGGGGCTGTTCCTGCTTGTCACCCCTTTCCAGGCTCATGCGTAAATCGGTGCTGCTTCACTGGTCTGAGGTGCTCCTACCCGGGCAGGTGGGCGAGGGGAGCATCACCCACGGGTGCCGCCTCCGGCATGGCCAGAGTGCGATGGGGACAAGGGACACGAGCCCTGCTTGAGCACTGGCGTGTGGCTGTGCCATTGTGGGGAGCTGCTGGGGTGTGTGCTGTCAGTGTCCCCCATCCCTGTGTCCCTGCAGTTGGGGTGTGTGCTGTCAGTGTCCCCCATCCCTGTGTCCCTGCAGTTGGGGTGTGTGCTGTCAGTGTCCCCCATCCCTGTGTCCCTGCAGTTCACACGGTGCCAGTGCCATTGCGAATCCTGAAGCACTGGTTGCCACGTTACATTAGGAGGAGCCACATGCCATGTCTCTGACGCCTGCTGTCACTGCAGATCCGTGGCAGGCTGCAGCTGAAAGGCCTGAAATCAGGGATCAAAGCCGCTGTGGTACGGCTGTTAGTGCCCGGAGTGCACGCGGGTGGGACGGGGACACGGGGCTGGAGCCATGGCCCCGAGCCCACAGCACTGCTGGGGCTCTGCCAGGATAACCCCCCTCCTCTGTGCAGGTGTCTGTGTTCTTACACATCCGTGCAGGTGTCTCTGCGGGGTGTGCCCACGCCTCCGTGTGCAGGTGCATGTACACGTTTGTGGATGTGCCTGCAGGTATGTGCACAAGTGGTTGTGATATGGGCAGATGCACATGCACATGTGCATTTCGGGGTGGCTCTGTGTGTGTGTACACATCCATGCCGTGGGTGTGCACACCTGGTGAAGCCCCAGAGCAGACAGAGCTTGGGGGTACTCAGCTCTGGGCTGTACCTGTGAGGGCTCAGTCCCTCTGGTTGCTCCAGCCCTGCACAGAAGCAGCCACTCCTTCATGAGTGGGGCTCAGTGTCCTCCACTCCCTGACATCTTCTTGGTCCCACTGGCTGCACACCAAGTGATGCTGCTCCAGCACCCATGTTCCCAGGCTGGAACACCCCTGGGGCCTGGGGGATGCAGGGGCAGGTTTGGGGACATTCTTCCAGAACTGCTGCTCCTGTCACCTGTGTGGGTCCTGTGGCCCCACTCAGTCTCTGCCAGCTCGTCCTTTCTGGACTAGACATCCCCATCCCAACTGCATGCTTGGGAGTGGTATTTCAGGGTGGTGCAGCTCCAGCCTGGTGCCAGCCTTGCCCTGCTCGTTCCTGGTGGGCAGAGCCAGGGCTGTTGGTCATGGCCATGGGCAGGGGGATGCTCCATCCATCCATCCATCCGTCCGTCCGTCCGTCCGTCTGTCCGTCTGTCTATCCCTTTAAAACCATCACCTTGTCTCTCCACAGACCCCGAGTCCCAGAGGAAGAGGACAGTGCAGAATGTGCTGGACCTACGTCAGAACCTGGAGGAGACCATGTCCAGCCTAAGGGGCTCTCAGGTGTCTCACAGGTGAGGCCCTGGCACCAGACCCTCCCCACTCCTTCCCCACAGTCAGTGTCCTTCCTGGGGTGGATGGGGAACGGCTCTGCTCCTGGTGAGGGCCATGTGGGTGGGAGGGAATCAGCAGTGCTCCGTGTCCTGGGGACCCTGTGCATGGAGGCTTGGAGAGAACCCCCCAAATCCATGGGGTGTCGTGTGGTGCTGCAGCAGATTCCTGTCCCTGAAAGTGCTGTGGAACAGTGGGAGTTGGGGAGTGGTGGCAGTGAGGGGAGCTGGCAGAGCAGAGAGAGGGGACGAGGTCTGTTCCCAGTGGTCAGGTGATCCTGAATGGACCACCAGAGGTGAAGGTATCTCCTGTACCCACCCCGGTTTGCACCAGAGGCTCCATCCCTATCCGTGGCTTAGTTTTTCTGCTGTGTGTAGGGTGATGATGGAGGAACTCTCAGCCAGAGCCCAGGAACAGAGGTGGGGGTACCCTCGGGTGCCCTGGCCAGATTGGGGTGAGGGGATGGTGGGGATGGGTACAGGGTGAGCAGCGCGTGGAGAACCCAGAGCACAGCACTCTGACACACGTCTGGGACTGCCTGTGTTCCCCTGGGTCACTCACTTCAGATCTTGCAGATTTCTGCTTCACTCTGGATTTGCAAGGTTGTGTGGGTGTCAGCCGGTTGGGAAAGCGGGGATGTGGGAACATCCTTTTCCTGGAGTGTGTTGCCACCTCGTGGTCTACCCTCGATCCTGTTTTTTGTCTTGGAAGGGACAAAAAGCAGCAGCTTCCTCCCACCTTTCACCCACCACTCACCATTACAGACCTTCTGTGTCACCCCTCAACCAGCCTTGCCCAGGATGAAGCAGTCCCTTGATCTCCCTCTTCATCACCTGAAATCTCTAGACCTTGCTCGCCCTTGCTGTGATTCCTGGATGTTTTCCGAGCTGGGAGCAGCAGAGAGCCACATGTGGCAGTGGGATTTGCATGGGGCCACAACAATATTTTGCGAGCTGGCCATTTCCTGAAGTTATCCATTACAGCTCTGCCATCCCTTTGCTCAGTGCAGGAGCTGGGTCAGAGCCCAGCACTGCTCATGCCAAGGCAGGGCTGCGTTGTGTTCAGCTTCGCTTTCATCGCTGTCAAACTCCACCCCCCTCCTCACCCCAGCGCTGAGCTCCTTCAGAAATCCTCGTCAGCTCAGGTCTTAGGAAAATAGGGCGAGGACATTAAGGGTGATTAAATTAGCATTGCTGGTGGGATTTGACTCTTCACTATCACTTCCTTTCCTTGATGAGCTCTGAGTACATCACATGGTAGATGCCTCAGCTGCATTCCTGCCATGGAGAAAAATGGCTATGGATAGCCCAGGGATCCCTACCCCTGCACTCTGTCCCTTTCAGTGGGACTTGAATATGTGAAGATCTTCCCTCTTATCCCATGGCAGCTGAATTTATTTGGAAGCTTTTTTTATTCCAGTAGCCCACAGCAGCCTCGGCAGCTCCCTGCATCCCTCCAGGAGCTCCTCTGCGGCTGTGAGCCAGATTTTCCTTTCCCAAAGCTGTGTCAGCTCTTCCCTGGTACATTGTAATTACACACGTACCCACTCATTCTGCTCCTGGGAACACTTCCTCCAAGTCTGTCCAATCCAGATGTCATCTGCAAGTCCTCTGGATGTGCCTGCATTGCTGGTGTCCTGTAGCTGCTTTGGGCTCTCTCTTTATTCCTTCCACAAACTATTTCTCAAATCTCTCTTATTATCCTCACTGAGTTCTTCCGTCCAGTGGCTGAGGGCTCAGTCTTTGCTGTTCCCTTTCTAGGGCACAATGTTATTCCTGAAAGATGTCACCATACTCCTGCCAGCAGGGCTGCATGAACTTCCTTGTAGCTTAGAGAATCATGGAATCACAGAGTCACTGAGGAGACTCAGTGGACACTTGGAGGACACTTGAAGAGAGCCTCTAAGATCATAAAGTCCAACCATTTCCACAGCACTGCCATGTTTACCACTACACCATATTCCCAAGTGCCACATCCACATGTTTTTTAAACACTTCCAGGGATGGTGACTCCACCACTTCACTGGGCAGCTGTGCCAGGGCCTGACCACCCTTTCAGGGAAGAAATTTTTTTCCCCCATATCCAACCTGAAACTCCCCTGGCCCAGCCTGAGGCCGTTCCCTCTCATCCTGTCCCCGTTCCCTGGGAGCAGAGCCCGACCCCCCCAGCTCCTGTCAGGGAGTTGTGCAGAGCCACAAGGTCCCCCCTGAGCTCCTTTTCTCCAGGCTGAGCCCCCCACAGCTCGCTTGGTTGCTCCTGGTGCTGCAGACCCTTCCCCAGCTCTGTTGCCCTTCTCTGGACATGCTCCAGCCCCTCAATGTCTTTCTTGTCATGAGGGGCCCAGAACAGAACCCAGGATCTGAGGTGAGGCTTCTGTTCCTCCTGCTCAGAAACATGGTTGGCATCTGCTCTGAGCTGCCGGCAGCACATCCTCAAACAGCCTTTGTGCTGCCGACAAAAACAAAACCCTTTTAGCTGCCCCTTTTAGTTCCGCTTTAACAAACTTCCTAAGTTTTTTTATGTAGTTCCCTGTTTTAGATTCCATGCTGCAGCCGGGGTTTGGCTTTGGGTGCTCCTGCAGGAACATTTAATCCAAGCTAGGGAATAATTTACTGATAGTAGCGTTTGGAGCCAATTCGAGGACTGTGGGTTCCCAAGGAGCTGCTCCAAGAAGTAATCGTTTCTCGTGGCTAAATTTAGTTTTAGCATCACTGTTTGCCCAAAATACACCCCGAGAGGCGCAGGGAGTGATGGAACTGCCCATTCCTGAAGCGCTCGCAGGCTCTGGGCTGGCTGCAGAGCACTGTGCTTGTGGGCAGCTCCTGGGGCTGGGCAGCCCTCTCTTTGGGGTCATCCTTCCTGCCCAGATGTAGGGGTTCAGTCTGCAGGGGTTCAGTGTGGGGTGCTGCTGCAGGGACTGGTCCCAGGTCTGTCCTTCAGCATCCTTTTGCTCACAGCCTCCACTCCCTGCCATGGCTTCCCTGGGATCGGTGCCACCACCCCAACATGTCCTGTCCTGGGTCTGGTGTGATCTTGAGGTGAAGGTGTTGAAGTGCTGGGGGAAAAGTGGCTGAGCAGAAGCAGCTCAGACACAGGGGAGCATTTCTGGGCTTTCCACTAAAGGTGCCCTATTAGTAGAGTTCAGCACAGCTGGATTTTGGGGCTGGGGTCAGTCTCCAGAATAGTGCTGACCCCTCTCCCAGGTGTGTTTGCCACCAGTCCTGGTGGCACCCCTGGCCCTGCTCTGAGGTGGGTGGACGGGGCTGTGGTAGAGTGCTGCCTTTGTGGGTTGACTTGAGCACAGAGCCCCCATCACACCTCATGTCCTATTCCACCATCCCTGGGGAGACATGAGCATCATTGAACACCGTGGTGTGCATGTCCCGGTGGGCCCTGGACTGTGGGACACTGGGATGGCACCAGGCAGGGAAGGAGGGGACTGTCCCTTGCCAGCTGAGATGGAGGGGGTGCGGGACAGATGGCATCCCTACAACCACAGTCCTGGGAGCCTCTGGCCTTGCCTGGCTGCCTCAAAATGGGCAGTTTTGGCATCTGAACACTTGCAGACCCAGTTCTGGGGGGGGGGGGTGAGGCAGGGCACAGACCTCCACTGCCCCCTGTGCCCTGCCTTAACCCCCTGACTGCCTGTCCTTGCAGCTCCCTCGAGATGACCTGCTATGACAGTGATGAAGCCAACCCACGGAGCATCTCCAGCCTCTCCAACCGCTCCTCGCCGCTGTCCTGGCGCTACGGGCAGTCCAGCCCACGCCTGCAGGCCGGGGACGCGCCATCGGTTGGGGGAAGCTGCCGCTCCGAGGGCACCCCGAGCTGGTACATGCACGGGGAGCGGGCACACTACTCGCACACCATGCCCATGCGCAGCCCCAGCAAGCTGAGCCACATCTCCCGCCTGGAGCTGGTCGAGGCTCTGGACACCGACGACGTGGAGCTGAAGTCGGGGTACATGAGTGACAGTGATCTGATGGGGAAGACGCTGACGGAGGATGATGACATCACCACGGGGTACGTGCCCGTGCGGGGAATCGTGCCCGGATTGGGGCTCTCCAGGAGGTTTCACCCACTCCTGTTCAGCCGGCAGTGGGGGAACACCTGGCACAGCGGGGGCAGATGGAGTGGTACATAGGTTACAGCCAGCCTGGTTAGGGTTGGATCATGTCCCCGCATCCCAGGAGTGGGATGCAGTGCTGGTGGTGCTGGGCCAGCTGGATGTTCTTGGGGCTGATGGGCTCCTGAGCCAGAATGAGCTGCTCTTCCAGCATGTGGGAAGTGTCCAGCTTGATCTGGGTGTTCCTGGAGCAGGGAGCTGAAAAAAGTGCATAGTCTGTGGCTACAGAAGCCCTGAGCCAGAGTCCTGCTGGGGTGAATGCTGCTGCTTTCAGAAGTGCTCTCCAGTTTACACCAGTCAGTCTGAGTGGCTTCCTGTGACCCTGGCACTGTGGGGACGTCCTGTGGGACTGCTGGTGGTCCGTGGTGGGACAGGCCGGGTCAGATCTCAGCAGCCCAGTGAGAACTGGGCACCGAAGTGTCATTGCTGATGGATGACTCCACATGGAGCAGGGTGTGCTGCTGAGCAGGATCCCTCCTTCTGGGACCCTGTTGACCTCCATCCCTCCACCCATGGGGCCAGGGGCATCTCCTGCCAGATGGGCACAACCCAGCACTCCCAGGGCTCACGTTTTCTTGCCAGATGTGTCCAGCTCCTGCTGCACTGTTGAGGTGCCCCTGACTCTGGCAAGGGTCCAGGGTTTGAACATGTTGGAGGTTTCCTGTTTCGGCACAGGAGAAAATAAATAATTTGTGCATTTGAGCTGTCCCAGAGCCTGAGGAGGTATTTGGCCTCCTGACAGTGCTGCTCTGGCCCTCCTGGGGTGGCTGTACTCATTTCAGTTTGGTGCAGGATAGAGCACAGCCTGCAGCTTCACCCATCCACCCAGCTTCACACCCATCCTGGGGCCAGTGCTCCCCAGATATGGCCTGGAGGCACATGTTGCAGTTGCAGGGGACACACCATCTGCTATCTGCTGGCTTCTGCTCCTGCCACGCTCCAGCTGTGGGCTGAGAGTGTCTGCAGCACTGTGGGTGTCAGACCCACCCTCCCCATGGGCACGTGAGGTGACCTTGGGGGCTGCCCTGCTTGTGAATGAGGGAGCCTTGTGCTGGTTCAACACGGACCCTCCTGTAGATCTTAACCTATTGCTTGGCAGCCAGAGGTGCCCATGTCACCACGTTCTGCCACTGGCCACTGGACTGTGAGGTGTGATTGGCAGTGGGGTGGATTTGGACTGCCCTGATGGCTGAGGTTGCAGCAGGGCTGGCCATGGGGATGAAGGGTACACTGCTCCCCATCTCCCTCTTTGTCTCATCTCGGTGCTGCTCATGCAGGTGGATAACCTCAGGGTGCCCTTGGCTTCAGAGGTAGTGCTGGGAGGGGTGACTGGAGCAACACTTTGTCTCCATCAACCATGGAGCGGGGGGAGTGTGAGCAGGGTCAGGGACCTACAGCAGCTCAGCCCTGCACTGCTATGGGCAGGATTTACTTCTCCTTCAGGAAGGCACAAGCTTTGGGGATGGATCCCTGCATGGCGGAGCCTCTGCGAGGCCCTGGCAGCACCACAATCCCCTGGTGTGGGTGAGGCTTTCAGTGCTGCGGTGAGCTGGGCCATGGCCAGGTGCCACAGTCCCTGGTCCTGTGCAGAGTCCTCAGCATGATGCCCTGGATGTGCCCGGAGTTCTCTGCCATGCCATGCCAGAGACAGACTGGGTGCTCTGTGCTGGGTACCCTCCCCATGGAGGGGTGCAGGAGTGAGCCAGGGCAGCGCAGGACCCCCTTATCCACAGGGGCAGGTACTGGGGATCAGCCATTTCACCAGGGTCGTTGCAGGCACAGAGCCGTGTAGTGACCTACACAGCTTCACGGCTTCATCCCAATGGCCCCACAGCAGGACTTGGGGGGTGTCTCCCAGAGCGGGCAGCATGGCAGGGTCTCTGTCCCCAGAGCATGCCTTTGGCTGGGTGCTGGGGTACACTGAGGTGCCCTTTCTAGGAGCCTGCACACCCTGGGTGCAGAGCCAGAGCAGTAGAGCAGGGGCATTGCCTCCTATTCAGAGCCAGATGAGACAAGGAGGAGCTGGCCAGGAGCGCTCATCCAGCAAAGCCCCTCATCCAGACCCCGCTCATCCAGCACAGCCCCTCACCCAGCACAGCCCCTCATCCAACCTCCTCGCTGGCTCTGACCTAGAAAGCCACCACCGCCCCAGGCCCCATCTCCCGGTGCCGCTAATGCACCGGGCAGGAGCCGCGTGCTGCAGATGGGGCCAGCAGCCCCCAGCCCGGGCCGCGGGGCAGCGTCCCCTGCACCGCGCCGGCGCACGCCCCAGCTTGTAGGGCAGTAGGTCAGAGACGGCTCAGAGGACGCGGTGACACATCCCCGTGGGAGACGTGTGGGGCTGTGGGATGCAGCCCAGCGTCCCTGTGGTTCTGCAGGGAAGCAGACTGGAAGGAGCGAGGGCTGAGGTAGGTGAGGCGCGGCCGGGGCAAGAGGACTGCCTGCAAGATACTGAGGTGGATTCAGCTGGGTGGAGGTTGGGGTGAGCCCAGCCAAGGAGGCTGTGGGGGACCTGAGGCCCGGCTCAGAGAGGGTGTGGGATGGTCAGGTCTGAACAGGGATTGGCTGGGGACACCCAAGCCCCCAGCAGCATTTCTGTGTTAGCCAAATGTACCGGCATCCTGGCTCCTTGCCCAGCCGTGCCTGCATCCATTGGCATGACACTCGCAACTCCCCTCTACCTGCTGCTGGTTTCAGGGGCTGGAGAGCTCTGGCTTTGGCCCCCTGTTCAGCAGCACATCCCTTTTGTTCCCAATGTCGCCATATCCTCCTTGTGCACTGCAGCAGGGCAGGGACCTGGCACAGGGAGCACCCACCAGGATATGTCTGGGGTGACTAAAGGGATGGAAAGGATCCTGCTGCTCTCCTGCCCTGTCCTGCCTGTCCTTGGGGCCTGGGCAGGGCATGGGCAGAGATAGCACCCAGTCTTGGGCTGTTTCTCTGACACTGAAACCTATCGCTCCCTTCCTTAGTCAACTCTGGTTCCCACCCACCACCATTCAGTGGCCACTTGCTGTTCCCTGCCCTGAGGCCAGTTTCAGGAGGGGTGCAGTGCCACCGGTGATGCTTTCCCACCCATACAGGCTGGGGTTTTTTCCTGAACACTGGAGATCACCCCACCAAAGTCACTCCACTGGGAGGTTCCCCAGGGGCATCTCTGTCTGCATAGCCGCAGCGTGGGTGCCTTTGCATGCAGACCTGCACGTGAACCAGGCAGTGGTGAGGAGCATGGAGTGGGATGTGCAAGCCAGGTTTGGCCTGGTTTTATTCTGGCCATGTCCTGCATGTCTGAGCAGTGCCACCACGGTGTGGCTGCATGTTGGTGTGTCTCCCCCTGTGCTGTGTGTGCCCAGAACTTGACTTGATAATGGTGTATCCTGGGTAGTGGCTCAGCACCATCCCTGGGTGTTCTCTAGGGCCAGTTGGATCACAGTGGGAGTGAGCGGGATGCTGCAAGGCTTTGCTGCAGTGAGGAGCTCATGGGGTGCAGAGGGAGCCAGTGGGGCTGGCTGCTGAGTCAGCACCTTCTGCTGCGGTCGCTGCAGCAGCAGTGATGGTCTGTGTGTGCTGCAGGGCTGTGCTGTGGGGGCACAGCTCTGGAGCCAGTCCTTGGGGCTCTGCATGTCCCTTGGGGCTTCCAGAGCCCTGAGGGAATCTTTGTTCAACCCTGGGACTGCTGTGATTTCAGGATGTCCTTTCAGGTCTCATTTCTTGGAGGTGGAAAGGGAGGCAGCATTGCATCCCATCACAGCAGTGGCAGCATCTCTACCCTCGTGAGCCAGGTACTGCCCTGACTCTGCTCATGGGCATGAAATGGAGCTGAGGCAGCAGCTTTTGGAATTGGGAGCACAGTGCACGCGTGTCTAGCCCGTGGCACACCCCAGGCCCCGTCCCAGGTCACTGTGGTGGTGCTGCTGGCAGCCAAGTGCTGCAGAGCCTGTGGTCCCCTCCAGCAGGGCTGGGGGCTGCCAGCAGCATCCTCCCGGGAGAGGTGCTCTGGAGCTGACACCCGCTGCGCTCCGGCGGGCCTGGCTCCGGCTTCCTCGCAGCTCCTCGGGCTCGGCACAGCCTGTAGGCGGGAGCAGATGTTTGGCTCAGCTCCCCAAGAGCAGCAGGGGAGCAGCCGCCCTCCTCCTGCTCCAAGCAGGATTGGCGCTGGAACCTGCTCCCTTCCCTCAAACGCCCCTCGCTCCACTTTGGCTGGTCCAGGATGACCCCTTGCTGTGTCCCAGCGAGCCCATGAAGTCATTCCTCATCGGGGGCATCCCGTGGGGCATGGCCGTGGCCCTGCACGTGGCCTGGCGTGTGGCTGGCCAGGGAGCAATGTTGTATAAATATTTGCTGGGCTGTGCCATGTGCCGGGCTTGGTGAGTTCCTCCCTCCAGCTGGGTACAGGGGATGCTCCCAGAAAGGGGCCCCAGGACCCCACTGGGCACTGCCACCATTGAAGCGCCTTCCTGTGCGCTGCCTTCTAGCAATTCCGTCCTTTGGGGTTTGGGTTGAGGCACCCAACGCTGATCCCTGGCCCCTGGGGGTGTGACAGCGGCTGCATGAAGCATGTTTTGGGAAGGGAATCCTGGGGTTGTTAGGTTTGGGGGTTCAGGCCACGTGGGGGTCAGTGCATGCCTGGGGCGCAGGCAGCTGCTGGCCCCTGCGGCTTGTTGATGAGGCTGGATGCGGACACGGGGTGGAGCCAAGCGCAGAGTTGGACCTCACACGCTCGTGTGCCCTGGGGAAAGCTGCTGGGGAGAATCTGACTCCCAAGCCCACCTGCCTCTCTGCTTGCCACCTGGGGACCTCAAGACCTGGCTTTGCCTTGTGCCACCCTGCCGCCTGTGGAGGGGCCTGGCCACTGCAGACTGACGTGTCCGAGGTCACCGGCTTGTCCAGACAACAGGAAAAATAGGAATTTCGCAAGCGGGCTGAGTCACGCCACTCCCCACCCCGGCACTGCCCTGGGACTCTCTGAGCATCGCACGTGGCCGCTGCAGCCCCATGTGTGCCGCGGTGGCCCGGGTGAGCTCCATATGTCACTGAAACTGCCAGTGGAGATCCCCGCACCGGGCCACACTTCCTCCGGGGTTTCCACCATTCCGGGGGGGTGTGAGAAGGGTGACCAGAGCTGAGCTCTCAGCCAGGAGTGTGGTTGGAGTCCATGGCTGATGTCACTGCAGTGGGCAGTGAGTGCTGGCTGACCCCCGATGGCCTCGGCCTCGCTGCCACAAGGAAATCAGACCCCGCTCTTACTGCAGTCGATGGCGCAGGGCTGGGGTGGAGGCACAGCCTGGCCACGGGTCCTGCCTTGCAGGGACCATGCACACTCAGGGGTCCTGTGGCAGAATCCCCTGCGCCCCTCAGGGACCTGGGGGGCCAGAGAGCCAGAGGCAGTGCTGCCTGGATAACGGGGTCCTGAATCAACTGCAGGATGTGATGTTGATCCTCTTCTGCTGGGTGAGCTCAGGCAAGTCAGATCCCCCTTCCCTACCTCAGATGGGGATCTGCCAGATCTCTGCAGACCCCTGTTCCTTTGAATGCAGCTTCAGAGAAAAGTGCCAGATCCCAGTACCCAAAATCCAAGCAGGAGACACCTCGGTTCTAGGTACCCTGACTCTCTGTAGGGGCTGGAGTTCTCTGAGGGGGTACCTGGGGGTCTGGGAGGGGTCCTGGAGGGTACAGAGGGGTTTACAGGGCTGTGGGGATCAGGGAAGTCAGGGAGTGTTGTTATGCTCTGATTCCTGATGTGGATGTGAGGGGGGATGCAGAGCCCCCCCCCCCCCCACATCCATGGGGAGCTCCCAACCCCCTCAATGGGATTTATGAAGCTAATTGTTTTTTCTGCCCCATTAAGTGGAGGAGAGGGGGAGGGTGTGAAGAGCCCCGGCTGTGCTTGTGCTTTTGTCACTGCTCATCTCTCAATTCACAGCATGAGGCTGGGGCTGGGAGCACCAGTGCCACAGAGCCCCCTCAATGCCAGTGACCTGCTGATGTGGGGTGTGGGACCCCCTCTGGGGGGTGTGGGCCCTGCATTTCCTTCCCTGCCACAGGAGGAAGGGGACAGGGCAGACCAGGACTTGGTTCCATCCAGGGTGGGCTTCAGGCTGGGAGGGGGGATCTGGCTGGACCAGCCTGGCAGGGACATGAGTGTCGGGAGCCCTGGCTTGTGCCACTGAGTCTGGCTGCTACATGGGCAGGTGTCTGTGCTGATGTGAGACAGGTGAAGCAAGGAGAGTTCAAAACCATCCAGCTCCAACAGCAACCTCTGCTTAAAAATGTGCTGGGGGTACTGATCTGTACAGGGCTCAGTGCCTGTGCTGGTGCCCGTGGGTCTGCTGTGACCAGCAGTGATTCTGTGCCATCATCTCCCACCAGGCCCGTGGCTCTGGCAGGGTCGAAGCTGCCTTCCTGAGGGGCTGCAGTGCTGGGCAGTGCCGGGCTGGCTCCCCTGCCACCCTGGATGCCCAGATTTGGGCCCAGTGGAAGCTGCTCTGAGCATTGCCTGAGCTGGCCGTGGTGGGGCTGAGGCAGCTGGCCAGGAGAAGAGGAGAGAAGGGACAGCATCCGGCATCCTGCCAGGCCGGAGGGACCGGAGGGATGCAGTGCTGGACGGGCTGTGCTGCCGCACCCGTCGGCGCACGTGGCTGTGGGGCCGTCACCCCACTGGCTGCACCGCCAGCCTCTGGCCATGAGCTCCTGCCAGGGCTTGGTGGTTGTGGGCATGAGCTGATCAGTGGGGACAGGGATGGTCAGGTATCCCTGTCCTGCCATGCCATGCTGTGCCGTACCATGCCATGCTGGGGCAAGCCCTGTGTGGTGAGTGATGGGGCAGTGGGGAAGGAGCCAAGAGGCGTTGCCGTTGCTTCAAGGAAGGAATTACTTCCCAGCCTGCAGGGACGGGGTATGTCTTGCCAAGGCTGCAGTTAACTCTCTCTGCCCTCCGCAGCCGGGCTGGCGAAGTTGCCCGTGGTGCTACCATCCCGGTGAGGACCCTGCCCTGCAGCATGGCTCTTGCTGTGATGCAAGAGAAAGAGAAAAAAAGGACAAAAATAGGCGTTTTGATCGATGAAAGAGAGGGGCAGGCGTGGGTGTCCTTTCTGGGGACGAGCGCCGGGGTTGCTGGGAGCAGCTGTCCCGGCGCCCCACAGTGGGACTCACATCGAGAGGTTGTTCCTTTAGGGAGACAGAACAGGGCGGTTTGGGGGGCACTGGGCCCAGCCCCAGTGCTGAGGAATGGCCTCTGGTATCACACTGTGGGCTGGACTGGGGGTAACTGGTGCTGTGTTTGGGGATGTGAATCGTGGTTTGGGGTCTCTGCGGGTATCTGGGGGGACGCTGGGGGACATCAGGGACAGGGGTGGGGGCCGTGGGCTGGGGTCAGAATGTGGGGACATGGCCGCGGGGCTTGGGGCCGAGGCGGGCGGGGCTTGGAGCCGGGACCCCGGGCCCGTCCCGGCGGGGACGAGGAGGGGCCGAAGGACGGCGGAGGGGGTCCGGTG
>NW_024582089.1:847447-868428 GCF_017639235.1 Corvus kubaryi | reverse complement strand
GGGGGGTCGGGGCAGCGCGGCCGCGCCCGGCACCGCGGCATCGGGGCATCGGGGCGGCTCCCGCGGGCCTTCCCATCCTCCGCCCCGGCACCCCCATCCTCCGCCCCGGCCCCCGCCCCCCACCTGCAGTACGGCCGGGCCACCCTCCGCGGGGCTCCCGAGGCTCCGGTGCCCCCGGACGTCGGCGCTGACCCCGGGGCTGCCGAGCGGGGAGCTCCGAGCCGGGGCGCGGCCGGGGCGCAGCGGAGGGGAGCATCCCCGCGCACCGCGCGGTGGTCCGGGTCCATCTCCCGGTGCCTCCCGGTGCAGCCGCCTTCCTGGGCCGGGGTTGGGGCCAGGGTGCTCATGTCCGGGACCGTGCCGGGCCATCCCGCACCCGGTGGGTCCCATCCGCCCGCCGGCGCCGCGGAGCGCGGCAGAACGGACACGCTGCCCTTGAGCATCCCCGTCCCCGGGAGCTGCCGCGGGGCTGCCTGCGGGTGGGTTTGGTGCGGGACCGTCTGCAGGAGCTGGGAATGGCCCTGGGTAAGACGGAGGGGATGGAGCACAAAGCAGGGGGTGAGTTTTATCCCGGAGTGACACTGTGACATGGCTGCCCCCCATGTGTGGGTTCAGGGGGCACTCGAGGTGCCAGGGCTCGGCCATGCTCCAGGAGTTTGTGCTTGCTGAGGGGCTAGTGGTGCTGTGGCTGAGGCTTTCCTTGCTGTGCTGCCTATGGCATATACGTGCCAGTTTGGGGGATCCCTCAGTGCACCAGCCGTGCGCCCCATAAGAGAGTCAGAGACAGCCTCGCAGTGTGCAGCTGGCTCCCCAGCCTCACCCCATGGTTTTAGTGATTTTGCAATGTGACCTTCCATGTTGTCTTTCCTTAGCACGGGGTTGCCGAGGAGGATTTGGAGTCACCTCCTGCCTTGGCTTAGCCTCTAACTCTGTGCCCCTTTCTCTGTGGCTCTCTGGATGCCTGGGGCAGTGGGGGTGTCGTATGCATGGCTGGGAGAGCATTTGGGGTTTCCCTGCACAGCCCCAAAAGCCAAACTCAGACACCCAGCAGCACATGTGACCCCAGCTGTGTGCCTGTAGGACACAGCCCTACAAAGCCTGGCCTCACTCCTGGCACTGCCTGCTGCCAGGTGATGCCAGGCTGGGAGAGGAGCTTTGCTCCAGGCTCTGGGGTGGGGATTTCCGTTCCAGTTGGGACTCAGCCTAGGCATAGGGCTGGTGGTGAGACATGGCTTGGAGCTTAGGAGCTCAGCAGCACATCCTGGGTGCATGATCCTATTGAAATCTCTTCCTGGGCAGCAGCACCTGCTGGCTCTGTCTCAGAAGCTGCTGTGGGGACACAGGGGGCTGTGTCCATCCTGGCTCTGGCCAGTGTCTGATGAACTCTTCCCTGATGGAAAGAGCAGGACATGCAGTGCAGGTCTTATGGTGCTGGAGCTGCCTTTGTTGCTCCCTCTTGAGCTTTGGGCACTGGACAGGGATGGTGGTGGCTGTTGCTTTTGCTCTTCCACTGCTGCGGGGGCTCTGGTGTTTGCTGGACTTCTCTTGCACCTCTGTGGCCCCGATGTAGAGAAACAGGCATCTCTTGCAGGGACTGAGGCTGGCTGCAGCTCCCAGCTCTGCTCCCCACTCCTACGCCACAGCTTGTCACAGAATCATGGCATGGTTTGGGTTGGAAGGGACCTTAAAATTCATCTTGTGCCACTCCCTGCCAAGGGCAGGGATGCCTTTCACTAGACCAGGTTGCTCCAAGCCCCATCCAACCTGACCCTCAACATTTCAGTGATGGGGCAGCCACAGCTTCTCTGGGCAGCCTGTTCCAGTGTTGTCTCCCCCAGGCTCTCACAGGCCCTTGAAGGCTGCGGGGCCTCACTGGCCTACTCAGCTGCTGACCTGAAAGGGGCTGTGCTCATCCTGCTGGAGGGTGCTCCATGCCCGTCTGTGCCAGATCGCCGTGGGCACAGCCCCACGCTGTGGAGCCAGCCGGGCCCGTGGGGCACCCAAGCAGCTGCTGCCCCAGTATGGTGCTGACTGACGGCCCTGCAGATGGGCTTCTGCACACTCGGCTGAGCCCCGGCATGGAGCAGCCACCTTGGCACAGCAGCAGATCCCAGCCCTGCTGCCTGTGGCTGCTGGGGGCTGGAGAGGGGCAGCAGGGTGCAGTGGGTGCGGACCACCCGAGGAAGGGTGGATGCCGCAGGCCAGCTGGTTTGTTTATTCCAGCAGTCCTGCCCTTTCTGACAATCGCGACCCTCCTGCAGGGTCAGAGCAGGTTGCCGGGGACTTGTTGCCAGCTGTGGTGCTGCCAGCCCTGTGGCGTGGGTGCTGGCTTCCCGTGCTGCACATGTCCCTCCATCCCCACCAAAGCTCCACAGAGCCTTCATGGGGAGATGTAGGGTCATTGAGCCTTGTGCGCCAGAGGGACATGAGCCCATGCCAGGCTGGGCTGGAGCCAGCCGTGGGCCCTGCATGCCACGTCCCTGCCATGGGCACTACCAGGAGCAGCTTTTTGCCCTGGCAGCCTCTAGAGCAGGGAGATCCTGCGAGTGGTGGGACCCATTGGGCTGGGCAGGGGTCTGATGCTGTCTCTCCCTCACAGCTGGGATGAGAGCAGCTCCATCAGCAGTGGCCTCAGCGATGCCTCCGACAACCTCAGCTCGGAGGAGTTCAATGCCAGCTCCTCGCTCAACTCCCTGCCCTCCACCCCCACCGCCTCGCGCAGGAACTCGGCCATAGCGGTAGGTGCCAGTGGCACCCGGACCCTTCCCGGCACCGATCCCGGCTTGGTGCCACCACCTCAGTGGGAAAGAGGGGAGGGTGGGTGCCAGTGTGAGGAAACAAGGATGGCACAGGGTGTCTGCTTCATCCTTCTCCCAGCTGGCTGATGCTCTCTGGGGATGGGTTTGGGGTGGGTGCCAGGAGTGCCCCTCACTCCACTCTGCCCCCAGCTGCGCACGGACTCGGAGAAGCGCTCACTGGCGGAGAGCGGACTGAGCTGGTACGGTGAGGGTGACGAGAAGGCGCCCAAGAAGCTGGACTACGACAGCAGCAGCCTCAAGATGGAGCATGGCTCCTCCAAGTGGCGGCGGGAGCCCTCGGAGGGTGGCGAGGAGGGTCCCAAGGGTGGTGAGCTGAAGAAGCCTGTCAGCCTGGGCACCCCGGGCTCCCTCAAGAAGGGCAAGACTCCTCCGGTGGCTGTGACCTCCCCCATCACCCACACGGCCCAGAGCACCCTCAAAGTAGCAGGTAAAAACCAGTTTGGGCAGGGTCCAGCTCCTTTGATGGGGAGAAGGTTGGGTGGTGTCTTTATGTGCCTTCCCCCAAGCATGTTGGCCGTGGGATAGCCAGTGGCTGTGCTCAGACCTGGGAGCTGGGTGTGGGCTGGAAGGGGAGGCAGGGCTGTGTTGCGGAGCGCGGGCAGGTTGGGGTCTGTGCCTGCCCCATGGTCTCATGTCCACGCACCAGGCTGGGGGGTCGTTGAGTGCACCAAGGGTCTGGCATGTCCCTTCTCCATCACATCCCTGCATCTCTGGTGCCCATGTCCTGTCTGGGCTCATTCACTTCCAAATGTCCCCAAAGCCTCCTGGGACGCTAACCTGTCCTTTCTTTGCCAGCAGGCAAGCCAGAGACCAAAGTCACCGACAAGAGCAAGCTGTCAGTGAAGAACACGGGCCTGCAGCGCTCCTCCTCCGATGCCGGCCGTGACCGTGCCGCTGATGCCAAGAAGCCGCCATCAGGGCTTGCACGCCCCTCGTCCTCCAGCTCCTTTGGCTACAAGAAACCAGCTCCTGCCACCGGCACGGCCACTGTCATGCAGGCTGGGGGCTCGGCCACACTCGGCAAGATCCAGAAGAGCTCTGGCATCCCTGTTAAGCCAGTCAGTGGGAGGAAAACAAGCCTTGATGTCTCCAACGCACCTGAGCCTGGTTTCCTGGCCCCAGGGGCTCGCTCCAACATCCAATACCGCAGCCTGCCCCGGCCGGCCAAATCCAGCTCCATGAGTGTGACCGGGGGCCGCAGCACAGCCCGGCCGGTCAGCAGCAGCATTGACCCCAGCCTGCTGAGCACCAAGCCAGGCGGCATCTCGGTGTCGCGGCTCAAGGAGCCATCCAAGGTTGGCACTGGCCGTGGCACACCAGCCCCTGTGAATCAGACAGACCGTGAGAAGGAGAAGGCCAAGGCCAAGGCAGTGGCACTTGACTCCGAGTGTGGCACGCTGAAGAGTGCCAGCTCACCTGAGAGCACTCCAAAAGCCCAGGCCAACCTCCCGCCAGCAGCCAAGGTGGCCGAGCTGCCCCCTACACCTCTCAGGTATGGTCCTTCCACCTGTGAGGGCAGCAGGTGCCTGGCACGGCTGTGCCCAGCACCAGTACCTGAGTCTCACCTGTTTCCTTACCCATTTCCCCCCTCCAGAGCGGCTGCCAAGACCTATGTGAAGCCTCCCTCACTGGCCAACTTGGACAAGGTCAACTCCAACAGCCTGGACTTGCCCTCCTCCAGTGAGCTGCACACCCCACACACTGCCAAGCTCCAGGACCTGCACCCGGCCGGCGGGCACCTCGCACCTTGCTTCAGCCCCAGCCCTGCCCCCATCCTCAATATCAACTCGGCGAGCTTCTCCCAGGGCCTGGAGCTCATGGGTGGCTTCAGTGTCCCCAAGGAGGGCAGGATGTACCCCAAGCTCTCCAGCCTTCACCGCAGCATGGAGTCCCTGCAGATGCCCATGAGCCTGCCCAGTGCCTTTTCAGGGGGCAGCACCACCACCCCCGCCCCTGCTGCTGCACCCCCTGCCAGCACAGAGGAGGAAGAGGAGGAAGAAGAGGCAGGAGAGCTGGGCTGGAGTGGGAGCCCCCGGCTCACACATCTGGACAGGTATGGCCAGAAGGAGGGCAGGGGGCTGCTGCAGCACCTTCATGGGCTCACATCGCTCCCTGCTGTCCTGCAATGCCCTTTGCCTGCTTCAGAGTCTCTTCCTGCTACATTTCTAGGGAAAAGCTCCCTGTTCCTGCAGCTCAATCCCCATCGTTCCTTCCCTAGTCTGTGCAGGGATGTCACTGATCTTTCCTTCCCTTCCAGTGCCAACCGTGACAGGAACACGCTGCCCAAGAAAGGGTTGAGGTAAAAGAGCCCAAATCACTTTTGGGTGGTGCTGGGGTGGGAAGAGGGGGCACGTGGGGCATTCCAGGGCGGTGCCCCCGAACCAGGGAAGCTGGGCCGCAGTGCGGTGGGCAGGAACTGGACGGTGCTGGTCAATCTTACCGTGCCTGTCTGCGGCTCCCCAGGTACCAGCTCCACTCCCAGGAGGAGGCCAAGGAGCGGCGCCACTCACACGCAGTCAGCGGGCTCCCCGAGTCGGACGAGCAGCAGGAGCTGCCCTCACCCCCCGCCCTCCCCATGGCGCTGGTCGGGAAGGGTCCGCTCACCAGCATTGGTCAGTGCCCTCCGCTGCCGGCCCCTTCCCTCCTGCTCCCTCCTGCTCCCTGTGCTCCCCGCGAGATGTGCTAGTGCTCCCCAGGGCGCTGCTTGTCTCCTTGACACCACCAGCACCTGGTGCTTCTGGTGCTGGATTGGGACCAGGGGTGTCCATCACCTCTGCTTCAGGGCATCTCATCCACCTTTGGGTCTCAGGCCACAACTGCTCCTCTGGGGGTGACTGGCAGGGCAAGGAGTAAGCCCTGCCCTGATCTGACCAGGACCTGCATGTTCCTGGAGGGTCTGGGGGGTCCAGGCAGACAGGTTGGGGCAGCACGCTCCACTCCTGCACCTGCAGGTGATGGGTTGTGGCATAGTGGTGCCCACTTGGCCCTGGGGCAATGGATTTGTTTCTCAGCCCTGTGATCACCTTGGTGCTGGTGTCCAGGTCTTCCCAGCATCAACCTGCCTTTTAGCTTTCCCCAGCCCCTCCCTGCTTTGGGACCACAATCCCTGCTTCCTCACTGCATCACAGCTCTCGTGGATCGCTCCCAGTCCTGCTTCCCCGTCCTGATGCCAGGTCCCCAGCGTCACTCTGACCCTGCTTCCTCCCCGCTTTCTCCTTGCAGTGAGCCCCACTGCCACCGCAACCCCGCGGATCACCCGCTCCAACAGCATCCCCACCCACGACTCCACCTTCGAGCTGTACAGCACCTCCCAGATGGGCAGCACCCTCTCCCTGGCCGACAAGCCCAAGGGCATGATCCGCTCGGGCTCTTTCCGGGACCCTGTGGACGATGGTGAGAGTGTGCTGCGCTCCTGCCCAGGCAGAGGAGGCTGCAGGGGGTTGGTGGGGCTCCCTGCACCCTTGTCCCTACTGGTGCTGCCATGGCATTGTTGGATGGGTCAGCGTGTCCCGTTCTTGGTGTCAGAGCAGGGACAACAGCCCTGAGGGGCCTGGTGGACTCTACACTGGCATCAGCCCTGGGTCTGCCCTGACCCCCATGGGTACCCAGTGTCCTTGGGTTGCCGCCAGGGTGCTGTGACACTGCGGAAGAGGGGACCCAAGCAGACAGGGAGGGCAGCAGAGCCCCCAGGTTCCCCAGAGAGGAGGGTGCAGGTGGAGGGTATTCCCTGCCATGTGGCCCAGGGAGGCCACCAGGCATGCACTGAGAAACAGGCAGTGCTGAGCATCTGCCATCCCACTCTATGCCTCCTCCAGGCCGCCTCAGAGCCCTCCACCACTGAGAGCCCTGAGCTGTAGCCCCTGGGTGCTGCTCTCCAGGGCACCCTGACAGCCCGGGTTTTCCTGTGTTGCAGTTCACGGATCGGTGTTGTCCCTGGCCTCCAGCGCGTCCTCCACCTACTCCTCCGTAAGAGCCACCTCTGTGCTGCGCTGCTTTGTGCATGGCTGGGGGTCTGGGTGGGACTGGGGGGAGCTCTGTGCATGCCTCTGCCTGGCGCTGAGCCTGTCTGTGCCTCGCTGCCCCCCTGACTGCCTGCCTCTGTCTGTCTGTCTCTCTCTGCTCTCATGCTGCAGGCTGAGGAGAAGATGCAGTCTGAGGTGAGCCCACACCCTCTGCTCATGCCTGCCCCTGCCCCCAGTGAGGGCGAGTGCCTGGCCCCTCTCATCCCTCTGCGCTCTCCCCGTAGCAAATCCGCAAGCTGCGCCGTGAGCTGGAGTCCTCGCAGGAGAAGGTGGCCACGCTGACGTCCCAGCTGTCGGCTAACGTGAGTCCCCACGGGAGCCCCTGTGGGACACCCCGCTCCATCCGTGCAGGGCATGGGGCTGGTGCTGGATGTGCCCATAGGAGCCCTGATTTCCCATTCAGCCTTCCACATCGCACACCTGGCAGTGGGTGCTCACCTGCCCATGGGTGTTCGCCCAAATGTGAGGGCTCACCTGTTTCTCCCCTTCTTCCAGGCCAACCTGGTGGCAGCCTTCGAGCAGAGCCTGGTGAGCATGACATCCCGCCTGCGGCACCTGGCTGAGACCGCCGAGGAGAAGGTGGGTGTATCGCAGTGCTCAGTGGGGCTCGTGGGGCTGCGGGGTGCTGGACTTGGGCCATTGCCCCAAGGGTGTTCTTGGGGTGGGCTCTGCACCATTGGGATACACTCCATGACTCCCAACTCTGCTCCCCCAGGATACGGAGCTGCTGGACCTGCGAGAGACCATTGACTTCCTGAAGAAGAAGAACTCAGAGGCCCAGGCTGTGATCCAGGGTGCTCTGAATGGCACTGATGTCACCCCCAAAGGTAAGGCATGATGCTGCAGCCTTTCCTGAGTTGGGATGCTCCTGCTGGGACTGGCACAGGGCCCCAGGGCACACCCTCTCATGGGGGAAGTTCATCTGGAGGAAGGGTGCCCTGGGCAGCAATTTTTCCCCACCTGGGATCCTTGAGCATCTGAAACCAGGGATGGACAGCCGGAGCTGTCACCATGGGAGGTCGCAGTGCTGGCATGTAGGGGAATGGGTTGTTTGTCAGCCTTGGGAGACCCCTTTGCCAGGCTGTTTGCCAACAGCCAGTTTTGCCTGCTGATCTTGACTTTATTCCCGTAAGTGCTGTTTCTAGCCCCAAAACCCCAGTGTGAATGCAAGGAACTGTCAGGGAGATGGCCTGGGACAGCAGCAGGGTGATATGTGCCCTGGGCATCTCTCTGGCAGCGCCCATGTGGTGTCTGAGCCCCATGTCATTGTTACAGGGTGGTTCCAGGAGCTCTGAAGGTGTTGGGTGGGAGGAGGGGTTGGGTGTAGGGAGGGGGGGACCATAGGGTGCTCTGGCACTGGGGGAGTTGCAGGTGGCTGATCCCTCCTTTCCCAATCTCTTCTCCTTCTCTGGCGGACCCCAGAGCTGCGCATCAAGCGGCAGAACTCCTCTGACAGCATCTCCAGTCTCAACAGCATCACCAGCCACTCCAGCATCGGCAGCAGCAAGGACGCTGATGCCAAAAAGAAGAAGAAGAAGAGCTGGGTGGGTTGGATGGGGCACTGGCAGGAGAAGTGGGGCTTGGGGAGCCACTGGCAGGGTCTGCTCAGGGTCAGCCCCACAAACAGCTGCTCTTGGTCTGCCTTGGCCTCGTAGTGTTTGTGCCCCCTGTCCCCTGGGGACAGCAGTGGTGAGGAGCTTGTAGCTGCCATGGATTTGTGTCTTGAATTGTTGGCTGGGACTTCTCCAGCCCCTTCAGGAGTTTCCCAGTCCTGGCCCTGCATGCCTGCTTCCTTGTGTATTCCCCCTTGTCTCCCTCCTGCGCACGCAGGCTCTGACCGTGTGGAGGGCCGACACCTCGGCCAGGCAGCCCCTTCCCTGCACCAGGCAGCTCTGAGCTGGATGTGTGATTAAGTCTTGCTTTGTTTTGTTTCTCTCCCCCTATGCTGACCTCAACCCTTTTTTTCCAGGTGTATGAGGTAAGTCCCATGCTGTCCCCTCCACCACATGCTGTGCCCAGCCAGGGCCCTTGCTCCATTTCATGGGACGGTGCTCATACAATCCCCATCCCATCCATCCCACTGGCACTAACCCCAGCACAGGCCATCCTGGGTCCCCAGCCAGGCTGTGCTCACCTTGGCTGCTTCCTTTGATGTTAAGGACAAATATGCACCCACAAGGAGGGGGTTGAACTGCCCAGAGGCAGCAGGAAAGGCTCGGATGGGACCTGTCCTGTGGATGGGAACAGTCCCCTGCTTGCCTAGGGAAGGCAGGCACTCTCCTGACTTCTTGTAACTGGATCGTTTGGGATGGGGACCTTGGTGCAGCCCTGCCAGCGGCACTGAGGGCACTGGGGTGTGGCACTGCCCATCTCTGCCTCTCCAGTGCTGCCTCGTGGTCTCAAGAGGCTCTGTCCCTGCCAGCACCCACATAGTGCTCCCCTGCTTCCACCATCAGCAGAGCTGGATACCCACTTCGTTTACACTGAAATGCAATGCTTTTGCTTTCGGGGACACCCTAGAGGAGTCTGCTGGTGTCTGTGGGGATTGGGACAGATCCTGCGTATTCTCCATCCCTTCTTCCTCCCACCTTCCCTTGGAGCAGGCCCTGGCGCTCCAGAGCACATGTTGTGAGCCCAGGGTGCCCGTCCTGCTGCTCTCCCACCGGCTGGTGGGACCTGGCTCCAGTTTGATCTGTGTGCAGTGTCCATCCCCACCCCGGCCCCAGCCCACTGCTCACCCACCCACTGCTCTGTGTGTGCTGTGTGCATGCTGCATGCTCGGACGAGACACCGGCATGCTCTGTGGAGGGCTGGCTGCCCCTCTACGCTTCCAGCAGGATCCAGGGGGCAGAGGGAGGTGTGGGGCTGGCTCTGCAGTGGCTGGAGCAAGGGACATCCCTGTAAATGCCTCTTGCTGCAATGGCTGTGGTGGAGTCAATGTGGGGATGGATTAGCCCATCCCAATGGACCGGGGTGCTGGTGCCATGCCTGAACAGCCTGGTGTAGGTGCTGGTGGGGAGCAGGGCTGGGAGACATCCTGACCAGGACATGGGTCCCGCTCTTCGGGGCTCTGGTGCCATCTGGGTGAGTGGTGCCCAAAGGGCTGTGCACCCCATCCGTTTGCTGTGCCAGCAGAGCAGGGTCAGGCTGGAGCCTTCCCCAGCATGGTGGTGGTGCTGCCTCTGTGATGGGTGTGGTTGTACTGGTCCCAGCTCAGACTGTCTGTGGGTCCTGGGCAGACAGGGCAGGACCAGACCAGGTCTCTGCTTGCGAGGCTGCACTTCAGACTGTCTCTAACAAGAACATTTCCCTCTCCTGTAGCTACGCAGCTCCTTCAATAAGGCCTTCAGCATCAAGAAGGGCCCCAAATCAGCCTCGTCCTACTCGGACATTGAGGAGATCGCCACGCCAGACTCGTCGGCCCCCTCCTCCCCCAAGCTACAGCATGGCTCCACAGAGACCGCCTCACCCTCCATCAAATCCTCCACATCCTCCTCTGTGGGCATCGACACAGCTGAGTACGTGGGGCTGGGGAGGGCCAGTGGCAGGGCCTACAGGCTTCTGCCAGAGACATGTGCGAGACCTGGTCTCTCCCTTGGCCCAGGCTCTTCCAGGCCCACAGCGAGGGCGAGCCTGAGAAGAAGGAGGTGTCAGAGCTGCGGTCAGAGCTGTGGGAGAAGGAGATGAAGCTGACAGACATCCGCCTGGAGGCTCTCAACTCAGCCCACCAGCTGGAGCAGCTGCGGGAGACCATGCACAACATGCAGGTGAGGACCCCTGCCAGCAGCGTGGCTGCTCTCAGTACCAGGGTGCCCACAGTCACTGTGCTGCACCCCAGGGTGCTGCTGGCGTACAGCTCCTTACCCTGTGCCCTACCTCGTTCTGCCCCAGCTGGAGGTGGATCTCCTGAAGGCCGAGAACGACCGTCTCAAGGTGGCCCCAGGGCCCTCAGCAGTGCCAGGTTCCGTTCCCAGCCATGTCACGAGCACATCGGCCTCCTCTTCACCACGGCGCTCCTTGGGTCTCACCCTTGGCCATGCCTTCAGCCCCAGCCTGGGGGATACAGGTAGGGGTGACAGAGCTGCTGGCAGATGGGGAAGGGCTGGGATAGAGGGAGGATTGTGGGGAGGGAAAGTGCTGCTGCTCACCTGGAGCGAGCAGGGGATCTGCCGTGCTGCCGGTGCTGCTGTCAGCCACAGCAGGATTTGCCTCTGGCTGGACACAGGAGGCCTGGTGGCTCGGCTCCCCTTGCCAGCACAGCCTCACTGCTCCATCCCCAGACGTGTCCCCCATGGATGCTGTCAGCGCTGGCACCCAGAAGGATGAGCTGACGCTGCGGATTGTGGTGCGCATGCCGCCCCAGCACATCATTAAGGGGGTAAGTGTGGGCTGTCTGGGGACCCTGACCTGTCACCATGTCATGGCCCTGGCCAAGGGGCAGAGGATGCCTCCTGGGGCTGGATGTGGTGCTCCAACACTGCACACCTCTGCCTTGGCTCCTAGGACCTCAAGCAGCAGGAGTTTTTCTTGGGCTGGACCAAGGTGAGCGGGAAGGTGGACTGGAAGATGCTGGATGAGGCTGTCTGCCAGGTGTTCAAGGTAGGAGCATGAAGAACACTCTTTAGAGAGCCATCCTTCCACACTACTCCACCACGCCTGCTATTCCCTGGCCCAGGTTCTCTCCAGCTTTCTGGGAGCTGCTTTCTGCCAGCCCTCAGGAGCACTGACAGCCCTGTCCTTCTCCTTGTAGGATTACATCACCAAGATGGATCCTGCATCCACGCTGGGGCTCAGCACCGAGTCCGTCTATGGCTACAGCATCAGCCACATCAAGCGGGTGCTGGACACGGAGCCGCCGGAGCTGCCACTGTGCCGCCGGGGCCTGACCAGCATTGTCGTGACGCTCAAAGGTCAGTGTGGCATAGGGGCTCCATGGCTGTGCCATGTCCCTGCTGTCTCAGGGTATTGCAGGGTGTGAGTGGGACCCTCAGCCCTTCCCTGCCCGCAGGCTTGAAAGAGAAGTGTGTGGACAGCCTGGTGTTTGAAACGCTCATCCCCAAGCCCATGATGCAGCACTACATCAGCCTCCTGCTGAAGCACCGCCGCCTCATCCTCTCGGGGCCCAGTGGCACCGGCAAGACCTACCTGACCAACCGCCTTGCCGAGTACCTGGTGGAGCGCTCGGGTCGGGACGTCACCGAGGGCATCGTCAGCACCTTCAACATGCACCAGCAGTCCTGTAAGGTGAGGGCACGCAGCAGTATCCCTGTGGGCACTGGTGCCATGGTCCCCTTGGCTGTCATGCCATGGCCCCACGTGACACCCGGCCTTGTTTGGTCCAGGATCTACAGCTGTACCTGTCCAACCTGGCCAACCAGATCGACCGGGAGACGGGCACGGCGGACGTGCCGCTGGTGATCCTCCTGGACGACCTCAGCGAGGCGGGCTCCATCAGCGAACTCGTCAATGGCGCACTCACCTGCAAGTACCACAAATGGTGAGAGTCCCTCTGCACCCCTCCAGCACAGCCCCGTGGCACACACTTGCTCCCTGCTGCTCCCAGCGAGGTCGCGGGGCTGTGGGGATGAGGCTGCACATCTGCTGTGCCCAGATCAGCTCTGCCTCGGGCTGACTCAGAGGCTTTTTCTCATGAATCTTGTCTCTCTGTCACTCACTCAGCCCATATATCATTGGGACTACCAACCAGCCTGTGAAGATGACCCCAAACCACGGCCTCCATCTCAGCTTCAGGTAGAAATTGTACATCCCTGGGGATCATCCTTGTGGCTTTGTGGGGGACAGAAGCCATCACTTGCACCTGGGCATTTCTGTGGTCGCATCCTATGAGTGGGGACCCTGATTAGGACTGAGCCCCAGGCCTGTCCCTGCCATCCTAGAAGGACCTGATATTCCCCAGCCTCAGGCAAATGCAGGGTGGGGATGTGAGGAGGACCCCGAGAGTGTTGGGGAGCAGGGCAGCTTGTGTGGATACCCAGCCCTGACCACTGGAGTCCTTCCCTCAGGATGCTGACCTTCTCCAACAACGTGGAGCCAGCCAATGGCTTCCTGGTGCGCTACCTGCGGCGAAAGCTGCTGGAGTCGGACACGGACATCAACGCCAACAAGGAGGAGCTGCTGCGGGTGCTGGACTGGGTGCCCAAGCTCTGGTACCATTTGCACACCTTTCTGGAAAAACACAGCACATCCGACTTCCTCATCGGTACGGCCTTGCCTCACCTTCTTCCTCTGCCCCGAGCTGCACTGGGGCGAGCTCCGGGGACTGGGACCAAACCCTCCCCGAGGAGCTCGGGGGGCTGACGTGTTCCCTGTGTCTCCCAGTCCCACAAACCACAGCTGGTGGGTGATGCACACAAGCGGTGCTCTTCCCTGGGTGGTCTGTTCCTTCGGGAGCTGTCACTAGGGTGTCAGCCAAGGCTGCCAGTCCTCCCAGCACCCTTCCCTGGGCATGGAGGAGCTGTGTTTTCCCAGGTGGATCCCCCGTGCCTCACCAGGCTTCTGGTGGATAGATTGAACTTGGCAGCCCCCTTCCTTGCCTGGGAGATGCTGTCTGCCCGTTGTGCAGGCAGATGGTGCCTAGACACTGTTCCCAAGGGCATCCTGCCAGCCAGGTGTGCCTGCCTCAGTGCTGTGAGCCACAGGCCCAGTGACTGCAGGAGGGGGACCCAGCTGCCATTTCCACTGTCTGCCTTCCCCCCACAGGGCCCTGCTTCTTTCTGTCCTGCCCCATTGGAATTGAGGATTTCCGGACCTGGTTCATCGACCTGTGGAACAACTCCATCATCCCTTACCTGCAGGAGGGGGCGAAAGATGGGCTCAAGGTAGTGCGTGCTGCTGGCACCTGGGAACACAAACCAGTGCGGGGACACACTGATACAGCTGTCATGGGTCAGGGGGAGAGGGGAGGCACTGGGATTGTGGCTGCAGGTGACATCTCTGTCGATCCCTGCCCTGTGGCTGTTGTGGGACACAGCACTGTCCTGGGGGGCTCGGGGTGCCACATCGCTGGCTCCGGCATGTACTGAGGAGGTGGCTGCCACTTGTTCCCTGCCACAGGTCCATGGGCAGAAGGCAGCCTGGGAGGACCCCGTGGAGTGGGTGCGGGACACCCTGCCCTGGCCGTCAGCGCAGCAGGACCAGTCCAAGCTGTACCACCTGCCCCCGCCCACCATTGGGCCCCACAGTGCCGTGTCCCCCCCTGAGGAGCGCAGCGTGAAGGACACGACACCCAGCTCCCTGGACTCGGACCCACTGGTATGCTGGGCAGCCGGAGGGGCTGGGAAGAGCTGAGGCAGAGCAGGGCTGAGCTTTGCTTTCCCAGTTAATTCTCAGTGTAAAAAGCCTGATTTGGGGATGCAGAAACACTTTGTGCTCCTGGGAGGAGAGGCGGGTGCAGGGTGGTGGCACTGGCAAGTGGGCTGCACACCAGGACACACGGTGACGTGCCAGTGGAAGGGCAGGACATGGCATTCCACGAGGCATTGTGTCCACATGCAGAGCCACAGGCAGGCACGCGTGTGCTCATACGTGTCCTGGTGTGTCACCTGGAGAGGCTGCTGGCTGCCGCAGGTGATGCCAGCTGATGCTGCTTTGGCACACCAAGTCTTGAGCATTCCAGCTGTGCCCGAGGCCAGGTCCTGGCACAAGGGAGGGATTTTGCAGCGTCTCTGGGATTTGCTCTACCCGCTAAGGAGCTTCCCAGCAAGGCTGGTTTGGGAGGGCAAGGAGGGCCAAGTGGCCTCCCCAGTCACGTGCGGGCCTCCTGTCCCCGTCGGGCTCCTGCCATGCTCCTGTCCCCACAGATGGCCATGCTGCTCAAGCTCCAGGAAGCCGCCAACTACATTGAGTCTCCAGACCGTGAGACCATGGTGGACCCCGACCTGCAGTCGACTCTGTGAGGCCCGGATGTGCCAGCCCAGGTGGAGGGGAGCTGCTGCTGGGCTGCTCTCCTTTTCCTTTGGCATCCAGGAGCGTGGGGCTGGTGAGCAAGCGGAGATGAGAGGAGAGGAGACGAGCGGAGCTCTGGCGTGTCCTGGTGGAGCCTGGGGAAACTCAGCTCATCTGTGAAAGAGCACGAGTTGCTATCTCCCCTCCCGACCCTGGGGGAATCCTGGTTTCTCTTCTTGGTTTTTTCTGTCTCTATTACAAACTCTTGGGCTTTGGGACCAGGGCGACCGCTGAGGCCGAGCTCCCGCTCCCGGGAGCTGCAGGAAGGCCCCTGCGTGGGGCAGGGACCCCGCGGGAGCCACCTGGGCCGAAGCTGGGGGCACAGGCGGAGCCCGGGCTGCAGGATAAGCACATGAGCATGAGAGGCTCCAGCTCCCTCTGCACCCACTGGGCAAAGCCGAGAGAGCCTCCACTGTGGAGCTTCCGCCTCGTGCCGGCCGAGGGCAGCATGGCTCTCGCTGCTCTCTCTGCGTTCCCGTTCCACCTGCACGGCAGCCGCTGTGACCAGGACAGCCCAAAAACCCTACTTTGGTTATTTTATTTTGTTTCCCGCCTCCCCTTTTCCTTTGGCCGAGTCCAGACTTTGCTTTGGTCCCTTTTTTTGTTCTGGTTCTTCGCTCTCCTGGCCTGGAGCCTGTGGCCTGGTGCCTACTGCTTCCCTGGCAGCAGCGCGCTTCCCCTTTGGTTTCTTTTGCAGCTGTTGGTTTCACCACTCAAAACACCTCTGTCACAGAACTGGTGCTCACTGGACGATCTCCAGTCCCTGAACCCACCTCCTGGGGCTGCACACGTTGGCTGAGGTGGGACTTGGAGGCCAGTGTGGAGGCCGGTGGCAGCAGGAGGCTCCCAGAGCAGCCCCTCACATGGCAACTCCCCCCTCCTCAAAGGCACAGGGCATCGGGACAATGTCTCCCACCAGGCTGGAATGCCACAGGGGCATCCCCTCCCTGAGGTACTGGGGCGTGGGGAGGCTGCTGCTGCTGCCTCATCCCTGGGCAGCCAGGTGCCATCCCTGTCCCCTTGGTGGAGGGGGGCATGACCAGCCTCCCATCCCCTTGGTGCTGCCAGGCCTGGGGCTGTGGGTCAATGAGCCTGGGGTTGCTCCCCATGCCACCTGCTCCCCCTGGCCCTGTGCCTTCCTGCAGCCTGGCAGGGTCTGTGTTGGTGCTCTGGGGGCACCTGGGGCTGCCTTGTGTCCTCCTGGCCTTATCCCACATTGTCAAAAGGCCAGATTCCATGGAGAGGGTCAGCCCCGGTGCTGCCGTGGTGCCTTAATCCCTGGCCATGCGGGAAGGGGGCACATGGGGCTTGGGATAATGCTGTCATGGCCTGCTCCAGCTCCAGTGTCCTCTGTCCCCAAAGCCGGCTTGGCTGGGATGGAATGAAGGTGCTTGGCACTATCCAAGCTGGGACTGCTGCCTGCAGCACCCTCGCTGGCCTGTCCCCAGCCATGGCTGCAGGGTGCCCTGCAGGTCCACACCCCCGCCCTGTGCCTGCCTGGGCTCTGGGGACCCCTGCTCAGCTCAGCTCAGCTGCCCTCCAGCTCAGCCCCCACATTCATCCGGGGCCCTGGAGAGACATATGAGGAGAGGTGACCCCAGGGCCAGATCAACTGAGCCCACCCTGTCCCCAAACTCTGCCAGGCTGGGGACTGGGCTGCCTCAGCCCCCTGTGCTGCAGCTGGTGTGGCCTTCAGGGACGCCTCACACCCCTCTGGAATGGGCATCTCCCGCGGTGCCCTCGGAGGCCGCCGCCCCCTCTGCCCTCGGTGCTCTTGGCCGGTGTGTCCTGCCTTGCCGCCCCATGGTGCTCACTTCTCCCACTTCTCTGTCTGTCCGACAGCCTCCCGCTGCCGCCGGGGCCGGCCAGCCCGGCCCCTTCCCATGGGGATCTCCCGGGATCTCCTCCCCACGCTGGCTTGGGCGTTAGGGCTTTCTGTTTGCCTTCTCTTGTGTTGCCGCCGTCGAGGACTCGCTGTACATAGATCCGTCGTGGAACGCCCTGTGTGGGTTGGGGGGGCCCGGCCCTGCGCCTTGTCCCTGGGTTTGGGTTTTTTTTGTACTCTGTGATGACTGTGCTGTGCTGACTTATTTTCTGATTGTATGAGACTCCGGCCCAGCAGCCACTCGAGGTCGGCAGTGGGGACCCAGCTGTCCCCTCCAGCCCCTCACACCCTCCTTGGGATTCTGGTGCCCAGGGTGGGAAAGGACTGATGCACCTTTGGGGGCTGCCCTGTGCCCAGGTGCCCTGAGGAGTCCCATGGGAGGAGGGGCAGCCTTGTCTGGGCTTTCTTTTCTGACACTCCCAGGGAGCTACTCAAACCTGGACCAAACCGTAGCTGTCGCCTACTGCTGAGCAGCCCCTGGCCTGTGTCCTGCAGGTTTGTCCTGTCCCTCCCCAGATCGGGGCTGCCCCTCAGCCCATCACCCCGGCCCCAGCAGCTGGAGGCGAGTGGCAGGTCGGGGTGTGATCCAGGAGGAATCTCCGAGGGACGGAGAAGGGCCATGCCAGCAGGTGGCCCTGGGATGGGCAGGGTGGGGGGCTTGGCTGGGGTTACCTGGCCAGAGGGGCCAGATCCTGATGGATTCCTTCTGGCTTACACCAAGCACCTCATGTCCCCGAGCCTGGCAGCTGTCGGGGCCAGCCCCTGACTCTGGGCTGAGCCCCTCTGTCCCCAGGGAAGGGATCCAAGGATTGCACTAACTCACCCTCCTGCCACCTCCAAGGGTGCCCACCACCCCCAAAGGTGCCTGTTGTCCCCAAAGGTGCTTGCTGCCTCCAAAGGTACCCGTCACCCCCCAAGGGTATCTGCCACCTCCAGAGGTGCCAGTTGCCCCCAAAGGTGCCCATGGTCCCTGGGAGCCCCCCTGAGGGGCTGGAGGTGGGCGATGCCAGCGCCTCACCCTCCTGCCCCCTTGAGCTGCTGCTGCCCGGTGGCCTGAACCTTACAATTTTAGCTTTTTTCTATTAAACACAAACAACCTTTTTTTAATTAAATAAAAGATGAAATGGACAAATTCCTGTTCTAGATTATCTGTGTAATTGACTGGGTTTTGTGTTTCTTAACTGCATGGTATTCCTGCCGAGGGGTTTTATAGCACTTTTTAAATTTCTCTTTAAAATTTTGGTCCAGATTTCTACTGCTCTCGCCTGTCTGTTTTTGCTTTTTCCTTGCACCCTCCACGTTTGTAAACTCGCTCCATTTTATACCTGATGTTGAGACCCAGCCCCACGTTGTACATAGCTGCGGGAACAATCATAGGGAACAAACAAACACCATCTGGACTCTTTCCACGATTAGTTGTTTTTACTTCAAAGAAATTTTGAAAGAAACATAAAAGGAAGCCAGGAAAAGGCTTGAGGATATTCTGAAAAGACAGAAACAAATCCAGCCCTGCACCAAGTCAGCTCCTGCTGCCCACACTGCCCGCACCAACTGGCATGTCTCTTCTCAGTCGTCTGTCTAACACCATTGGATTCAATAAAGTGATCTCCTGTACTGTCGGCTCCTGGTCCTGTGTCTGTGGCTCTGTTCCTGTGTGGCAGAGGGGAGGGCAGCTGTACCACCACACATCATAGGATCATGGAATGGTTTGGGTTGGACGGGACCTTAAAGCTCATCTCAGTGGAAGGGACACCTTCCACTGTCCCAGGTTGCTCCAAGCCCCTGGCCTTGAACATTTCCAGGGATGGGGTGGCCACAGCTTTTATGGGCACCCTGTGCCAGAGCCTCACCTCCATCACAGCCAAAAATTCTTCCCAATATCCCATCTATCCCGGCCCTCTGGCATGGGAAGCCATTCCCTGTGTCCTGTCCCTCCAGGCCTTTGTCCAAAGTCCCTCTCCAGCTCTCCGGAGCCCTTTTAGGAACTGGAGGGGGCTCTTAGTTCTCCCCAGGGCCTTCTCCTCTCCAGCTGAACATCCCCCATCTCTCCTAGCCTGTCTCCAGAGCAGAAGGGCTCCAGCCCTCAAAACATCTACCCCTGTCCTTGGCCTTCCTGCAAAATCTGGGAAGGGAGCCTTCACAGAAACACTGCTGGGTTGAAATCTTAGCTGTTTTGCAGGATGCTGGGAGCAGTTTTAGGGATTGGGGACCCCCCTCTCCCAAGGTCACACTCCTCTAAAGTCTGGGGTGGGCAGAAATGCTCCTGATTTGGAATCTTGGCAGTCTGGGACATGGAAAGCAGGAGGTCCCTTTCCTGGGGCAGGAGAGACAGGTCCTACCTGAGGTGAGCAGGGGGGGAGGAGGGCTTGGGGAGGATGGGCATTCCCAGGGCCACTTTTGCCTCACCAGGTCTGATCTGATGTCCCACTTGAAAGGACATGATGGTGACAGATGCCACATCAGCACAGGGGGACAGAGGTGGGACAGTGTCCCTATTGCAGGGACAGTTGCTCTGCCCTGCAGCAGAGCAAGGCTGGAGGCTGAAGCAGGCGGGGAGAGCCCGGTCTTCCCGCAGCCTCTCCAAATCTCTTTTCCCCTCCGGAGAGCGGTGCTGGAGCGGGGACAGATGCTTCAGGAGCCGTTAATTAGTGACGGGATGGTGATGAGCTGTAAGAGGCTGCAGTGGCGGATCCGGGGCCAGGAGAGGGCTCTTCCCATCGGCTCCCGCTCCTCCCGCAGGGCGAGTTCACACGAGTTCCTTACGTTGGGTGCGGTCCCGAACGCGGAGAGTGGGACCGGTTTCGGCCCCTCGTCCGCAGAGATGTGCCCTGTGCGTGCACCCCAACCTGTGCTGACTCCGAGCCCTGTGCAGGCAGGAGGGGAGGCAGGGGAGCAGCAGGAGGGTCCCACGCATCGTGACTACGGGAATTGTCACGGCGCAGAGCCAGAGAGCCAGAACAATCGGTCCGAGCCACGGGTGGGGGAGATGCAGAAAGACCAGACGGGAATGATGCTGACGCTTCAATTCCAGACAGACTCCTCCGTTTGGAAACACTCAGCCGCCTTTTCCAAGGGTGATGGGCAGGGGAGGGTCCCTTCGGTTCGGGCAACCAGCACCCCTGGGTGCTGTAGTGGGGATGTGGCCCCCAATCAGGTCCCTTCCCCTGCCCGCAGTGTCTGGAGGGAGCTCGTGCCTGTCGCTGTGTGTCGGAGGCTGGTGCAAGGCTGGGAGGGGGTTTTGCTGCAACAAACCTGGGGTGTGCAGAGATTTTGGGTGATGCAGCTCCCAGCTGGGCTGGGACCTCGGGGTCCCCTCCGTGCTCCAGGCACCACCTCTCCAGAATGTCTCTGGCTGGAGGGGCTGGAGCAGCCGGTCACCTCCCGGTGTAGTTCAGATGTTCTGGCTGCGACACTGGGATAAGGGGCTGATGGAATGGAGGTGGGGGACCCTCAGCCGGGGTGGTTTGGGGTGAACCCACAGGGTCCCTGTCCCCGGCTCATGTATGGGGAGTAAGGAGTATCGAAGGGCTCCCTTTCCCACTGGAGACTCCGTTGATGGGAAGAGGATCCCACAGCACGGGCAAAAGAGTCCCCCCACTGCCCTCCGCTCCCCACCCGGGCTCCTCACTTGAATCCCATCAGCTTTTTCCCGATATTTTGGCTCTAAACCCAGAGCTGGGTTCCTAGGAGCCCTCTGGACCACGGTGAAGGTGCCCCCACCACAACTGACTCCAGCGCCTCTCTCCTGTGGCCGCAGCAGGTCCCTGTGGTGGTGGTGGCGGCAGTGGTGGGTGACTGGCGGGTGGTGATCTGGGCAAGGTCACTGGTGAGAAGGGACCAGTGTGCGTGACCAGTGCGAGGTGATTGGTGTGAAGTGTTTGGTGTTGGTGCCCGGTATTAGTGCGCGTATGAGGTGCCTGACGGCAGTCCCTGGTGTCAGTGCCAGGTGCCAGTGCTCCGTGTGAGGTGACCCCGATGCGGGGTGCCTGTGCCCGCTGCCCGTGCTCGGTGCCGATGTGAAGTGCCCGGTCTGAGGTGAGCCCGATGGGAGTTTCCCGGTGCCCGGTGCCCCGTGGGAGGCGACCCCATGGGGTGCCCGGTGCCAGGTATGAGTTGGCCCGATGGGGTGCCCGGTGCCGATTCTCGGACGCCCGCGGCGGTGCCGCCCCTACGCGAGCCCCGGTGCGCGCCCCCGGGGGGGCCGGGCGGGGCCGAGGTGCGCGGGCGGGGCCGGGGCGGGGCCTCTCGGTGGCGGGCGGAGCCTCGCGGAGCCGCCGCACGCGAGCCCGG
>NW_024582089.1:825600-847047 GCF_017639235.1 Corvus kubaryi | reverse complement strand
CTCGGTGGCGGGCGGAGCCTCGCGGAGCCGCCGCACGCGAGCCCGGAGGGGCCGGGGCTGCCGCAGCGCCGCGCAGGTCCCGCCGCCCGCCCCGCACCGACCGCACCGACCGCTCCCCTGCCCGCCCCCCCCCCACCCTCCCCGGGGGCCCCCGCCCGCTCCGGCCGCACGGACAGCACCGCTCCCGCCCCGCCGCCCCGGCCGGTAAGTGCCCGCCCGCACTCCCGCCGAACTTTCCCCCGGTGCCGCAGCGGCGCGGGCTCTGCGGGACGGGGCCTCCCGAGCTCTCGCCGAGCCCGTCCCGGCGCCGCCGCCCGAGGTGCGATCGTTTCCCCGTGGGGTGGGATGGAGTACTCGCCGCGGGCACCGGGTAGTGCACCTCGCCGTGTCCCGGTGCCGGGAGCGGGGCAGGGACCTGCGCTTTTCCCGGGAACCCATCCCGGGACACGGATCCCGGAGCTGCCGAAAGCCCGGAGGCTGCCCTTGGGGGGCTGCGCCCAGAAGGCGGCTGGGGACGGAGCCTGGAGGGATGGAGAGGGGGGCGGCCAGTGGTGCAGGAGGCTGCGGAACTGGCGGGGAGCACTCAGAGACGTGGGGACCCCCCCGAAGGCGTGGGAACCCCTGGGGATGCGGGGCCACCCCGGGGATGCCGCGCGGTGCCGCCGGGTCAAAGGTGCCCTCTGGGCTCTGCGGGATGCTCCAGCTCCTCATCCCTGCGGATGTCCGACAATGGGTGCCCTTGGGGTGCCGGCCCCGGGGAGTGCCGGGGGCGCGGGGCTGTTCCCGCAGCATTGCGGGGAACCCACCCTGGTGCTGGGAACCCGTGGGAGCGGCGTGGTCCCAGCGTGGGCAGCCACAAGCCCCGCTGCACTGACGGCTTCTTCATAGCGGCCTGGCCAGGAGCCAGGTCCAGACAGACCCTTCGTCTGGATTGCCTGCCGTGGCTACACCAAGCTCCGGGATCCTCCAGCCCTCCCTACGCTGACTGGGTGCCGTCGGGATGCAGCCGTGGAGAGGGGTTCAGTCCAGCGCCGGGGATGTCACACTGGGGTGCCGCAGCCCTTGCTGTGCCCAGCACATCGCTGCTCCCCTCAGCCTAGTTTTAAAGAGTGATCCCAAAGGAGCTCTGCAAATTGCGCAGGGGACGGGCAGCGTTGCAAGGTGACTGTGGCACAGGGAGGGGGGGACACAAGCCTGTGTCACCGATTGCTTCGTGGTCTCCAACTGTATCAGTGCCTCTGTGTTTCTCTCTGCACGGGCGCTCCTTGGCGCAGCGCTCTTCTGTCCTCCGAGTGAGAGTGGCCGGGGTGCTGCGGGGTGTCACCCACTGCAGAGTGTCCGACGGCACAGCCTCCTGCGCTGTGGAGCTGCAGGGCGCTGCTGGACTCCCCGCCTGCTCCTCTGCTGCAGCAAAACTTCAGTCCTGAGCGCAGGCTGGCTGGTACGCGAGGTGCTGCTGCAGCGGTGTTACTCCTGCACGCACCGAGCGGCAGCGCAGCCGCCGGCAGGAGTCTCCAGCCTGCTGCATTATTCCTCGCTAGCACAGTGCCTCGGCCGCACGCTGCCGAGGGCTGCCGGACCCCCGGGGCACCTCCGGGGCATCCCCCGGGCTCTGTGCCCTTGATGCCCGTGGGTGCTTTTGACCACAGGGTTTTGGTGGGAGGAAGTGTGGCTTGCGGTGGTCTGCGTGAGGGGCACTGTGAGGCATCGGGGGGAGGTGATGCACCCAAGGTCATTGAGGCCAGCAGTGGCAGTGGGATGTCACCTGTGCTGCTCGAGAACTGCACAACCCAGCAAAGCACCCCAGTGCCCCCAAACCCAGGCGCCTCTCGGAGTGATGCCCTGTCTCCTCCTTGCTCATGGGTGTAGTGCAGGAATGGGTCTGACCTTGCCCGATCCCCTGGCACCTTGCCCGGCCTCCCGTGGTGAGCACCGCTGCCCCGCTTGCCGGGAGCCAGCCTGAAGCCCCGGTGCCCCCGATTCTGCAGGGCGAGGACACGTCCCTCGCTGCCTGTGAGGCCGCCGATGGCAGCGCGGTGAGCCAGAGCCGGCTGTGCTGCATTGCTGCCGGCCGCCCTGGCTCTGCACCCCGCTGCCCACAGCGCCCGCGGTGCCAGGGGAGGGAGAACACGCAAATACAGTCATACAGACCCTTACACATGTACATGGATATTTATTATAAATGTGGTTGGGGAGGGGGTTTCCAAACAGCCGCTGTGGCACAGCTGTGGCATTTGCTGCTGGCTGCTCCCGTGGGAGCTGCCTCCTGCTCCATAAGCCCCAGGGATGGTCACTGGGCTAGAGCTAGAGGCCACTGAAGTGAGCCGGGACTCCCGCTCACCCCGCAGGTCCTTCCTCCTGTTCACCATGGTTTTGGCAAAGTCCCAGCTCTGGGAGCTGGATGACTGCGGCTCCTCATTATGACTGGAGTTTCTCCTTCCCCAGGCTGCGCAGAGAGCTGCGAGCTGGCAGCCGTGATGTCCTCCAGCAGGATCAATGCCCAGTGTACAGATGGGACCCAGTGCCCACTGGTTTTAAGATCCTCTAGTTTTTAATTCCCTACTCCTGGCAGTGCAGCTCGGCACTGTGCCCGGCCGTGCTCCTCCTCAGCCTGGTGGCCACCAGTGCCTTCCTGGTGCTGGTTGTCTGGAGCCGCCGGTAAGCGCAATCGGAAAAACGCTTTTGCCCTTGGCTGTGGTTGGCCTTTCCCTCCTGGATGAACACCCGGCTCTTCCCCGGCTCGTGCCCTCAGCTCAGCTCCTGTGTGAGCCTGCGTTCCCCAAAGTGCTCTTGGATTATTAGCCCTAATAATTGTGTTATCGCATTGACTGAACTGTTTCAGATGCCAAAGCTAATTTCGCTCTTCATGCCTTCCTTCATCAGTAATGGGATTTTGATAACATCACGCATCCAAAAGTATTGGATAAACTTGGCATAATTCCCCATTTATTAATTAAACCGTAAATTAGGCAGTGTGCGTCTGGAATCCGAATGCCCCAAACTGGTGTGATCCTGCAGCTGGGGATGGTGCTGGCCCGTTCCTGTCAGCCCTGGGGTGTGGGATCCTGCTGTCTCCTGCTGAGTTTGGGGGCTGCCACATCCCAGTGGGACCACCTGCTCCATTGCTTCCTGCGTGCTGGAAGTTGTGATGTTTCATCAGCTCTGGTGTTTGGAGAAGGAATCGTGGTGTCCCCGGATTCAGCTGCTGGTCAGCAGTCAGAGTCTGGCAGAGCTCCCTGTCCCCCTGGAGTGGCTCTGCTGGTGCTGGTGCTTTGGGAGGGGTGACTGCAGCCAGCTCTGGCAGCACATGTGGCAGTGCTGGGCTGGGCCAAATTCCTGCCATCTGGACCCACATCCCACTCTCCCTCACAGGCAGTTGTCTGACTGTTGCACCAAACCCATCCCCACCGGCTGTTGGGTGTCTGTGGCCCCGCTGGCCTGGAAGGGACTTCTGGCACTGACGGGGTGTCCTTATCCTTGTCCTTCTTGTGCATCTTAAGGAAAGCTGGTGTGTTTTAATTAATCCGGGGTGTTTCATGCTCCCCAGCTTTTCCCAGCCCTGCAGGGTGCAGCAGATGTGGACTCTGGGCCTGTGCATCCCTGTGGATGGGGGGAGACCAGGAGCAAAGCGCGTGCTTGTGGCACGAGGTGTAGGTGGGTGCTGTGGGATGTGATGGGGTAGTCCAAGCCCTGAGTCTGCACTGAGCTGGCAGTGGCCTGGGGGGACTGCCCTGCTGCCAGGGGCCTGGGGAGCTGCTCTGGGGCCAGGCTGAAGCCATGGGGATTGGGAGTGTCTGTGAGCAGCACGATACCTGAGATAACGCCTGTGTGCCAGGGTGGTTTGGGATCAGCAGAGCTGATCTGGCAGCTGACATTCTGGCAGTGCTGCCATGGGATGAGGCATCCCTGACCCCTGTGAGCTTCATGTGGTGCCTCACACCGGAGGGATTCCACCAAAACACCATGGAGGCGGGATCAGCCTCCAAACTGCTCAGCATTGTCCCAGGGAGATGCCTCCTACCTTCCCTGCAGGACACAGGGTGTCCCCAGGGACATGCTGGGACTGAGGGATGCTGGGACTGGGGAACCTCAAGTGGCACCACAGCTCCCACCGGCCTCGAGCAGATGATTCAAGGAAGAAAACCACCCCAAATTGCAGTGCCATGTGTGGATTTACAAGCACGTGGACTCCCTGTGGGCTCTGCTGCTGTCTTGCTCTGTTCCCAGGGGAGTCCCAGGGTTTTCTCCTGGAACTGAGGCCTGGCAAAGCTGGGTTAGTGCCTGGGGTGAAGGTGCTGGCTTGTGCCCCCACTGCCCATGCAGCATCCTGGCACCACTGCCAGCGGCCTGGCACAGCCACTGCCCGGTGCCGCAGTGTGTGGCTGTGCTAGCTCAGGCACTGCTCTGTGCCACCAGAGAGCCCAGCAGAGACCTCCTGGTGGGGTGGGCCTGGCCATGGGGGGACCCTCAGAAGGGATGGTGACTACCAACACCAGTTCAGGAACCAGGGTGCTTTGCATCTGGGCTCTTCAGATTTTTCCTTCTCCAGGATGCACCGGTGGAGCAGCTCCTCTGTGCAGCTCTGAGAGTGTGTGCTGTTGTGCTTGTGCCGACAAAACAGTTGGAGTCACATAGGGATACAGTTCAGAGGGGCTGGGCAGGGCCAGAGGACCCCCTGTGCTGTGCAGGAGCTGTGCCCAGCACCCCAGCTGCGCTCCCAGCTCTGCCGATGACATTTCTCCATCTGCACAAGGTTCATTCGTGGAAGTCAGTCCTGTGTCCTGGCCTTGGTGGGGCTTTGTGCCACAACAAAATCCCCTGGGCTGCTGTGGTGCTGTGTCCTTGCTGATCCCATCGTTGTGCTTCCTCCATTCCCTTTCTCACCCCAAATGCCACAAGCCGGATGGCCCTGGGGACACAGAGCTCTACTCTGCCTCTGGGCTCTCCGTGCCTTGGAGCTGGGCAAGCAGCACCAGCACTGCTCCCACAGGGAGCCAGTCCTGGGGGACTGAGCCCAGGCTGGCAGGGAGGAGGGGGGTGCTGGGGGATGAACATTGCTGGGGGCACCCCAGGGCTGGGAGATGGTTTCCTGGATTCTCACACCAGCCCATCACGGCCTCGTGCTTGGCTGGGAGCTGTGGAGATCTCCCTGGAGCCTCCCCTTGGAAATGGCCCCTCGCGGCTTGTGTCTGCTTGTTCGGCCCGTCCGCTGAGCTGGGCAGCAGCACAGGGAGTGCTCTCCCTGCTCCCGTCTGCGATCGATCCACCGCGGCTCGGCTCGCTCCTGGAGCCGCTCCTGGCTCTTCCCCAGGAGCTGACCTGGCTCCTTTTCTCTCCTCCCATGCCGATCTGGAGCCATCACTGTGGCACAGGGCCATGGCCGGGACTGCCGGCAGTGTGGCCGTGGTGCCAGCAGTGTGATGCCCACCTGGGAGGGCAGAACTTGGAACTCTGAGCCGTGTGGTGGCTTCAAAGTGCCAGGGCAGCTCAGCCCATCACCATCTGGTGCCCTATTTAGCTGCTCTCATGTTGCCTTCGGAGCAAGACACGGCTGCTGCGGCATCACGGTGCCGGGGAGCAGGCTGGGCTCTGGCAGCACCTGGAACCTACTTTTTGGGAGGCTTCTTTGGCCATTCATGGCTCTGTGTGCCAAGGGTGGACTGCCTGTGCTGCCTGGGCTTGGGGTGAGCCTGGTGGTTTGCTGTGGCAGTGGCCAGTGCCATGTGGGATATTGCATATGCTCTGCTGTCCTTGGCAACAGCTGTGTCCCCTCAGCTCAGGAGACTGTGGTCTCCAGCATCCCCAGCTGCCTTTTCTACCCGTGCCATGGTAGCACATGGCATGAGCCAAAACCCTCTGGCTGCAGTGCTGGTGGTGAGTGGTGCCTGCAGCCCCTGCAGCATTCCTGTGGGATGCCTCCGGCAGAGAGCAGTGCAGCAGTGATGGGAGACGGTGGGAAGCAGAGAGGGGGACACGGTGCTCACCAGTCCCTTTGCTGTTGGCACCCAAGTTCCAGGTGGCAGTGGCTGTGGCAGCACCTGCCCCGGCTCCTGCGGGAGCCCTGGCACCAGTCCCAGCTCAGCTCCCTCCTGCTCTTCCTTCCTGGGGCAGCTGCAAAGCCAGAGCCAGGGCCTGATCGCTCTAGAAAAAGTGGGCTTTGAGGGATCAGCACCTCTGGGTGCCAGGCAGGGCTCTGAGTGCCCAGCGGTGGGTCCTCCTCTCCTCTGATGTGGGCGCTGGCCTCGCGGGCTGTCACTGCCCTCGTCCCCCATTTCACCTCGGTGCTGTTCTGATTTTAGAGGCAAAGGCACAGAAAACCCCTGAGCTGCTGCCCTGGGTGCCCTGGCACTGGTGGGTGCCAGCAGTGGTCCCCACGCAGGGAGGTGTCCCTGGGTAGGGACAAACCTGCCATCTCCCTGAGTCGCAATGCTTTGGGGGGCCCCTGCCATTATGAGAGGCACCCCAGTACATGGTGGGTGTTGGCTGGGGTGATGCTTTGCAGGAGGAGATGCACAGGAGCGAGCAGGACAGGGTGGGATCATCCCTTCCCCACACTGACCTTTAGGTGTCCATTCAGTGGGAGACTTCTGGCAGCAGGAGCCGATGGTTTGGCTTGGGAACACCAGAAACCATCAGTCTGGACCCCAAATGATGGACAAAGGCTGCCTCAAGGCTGCATTCACTGTTAGACCTCGCTTGGTTTTGCTGTAAGGCAAATCCTCTCTCATAGGCAGCACTGGCTGTGAAACCACCATCAGTTTTTAATTTTTTTATTTTACAAGCTCTCCCTCATGAGGCAGGGGCTGAGTCTCCTTCCGTGAGGCCGGGGGCTCCATGATGAGGAGCCCAGATTCCAGCGTGTGGGGCAGCGAGGCAGGAGCTCATCCCGAGCTGTGCAGTGTGGTGCCCTCCTCGAATTACTCATCCCTGGGGAAGAGCCTGCGGCTGGGGCTGCTGAACCCCAGCAAGTCGTTATTTTTAATTAGCTGAGCCGCGTGCTGGTGGGTGATGAGGCTTTGAGCGGAGTGTGCCGTGGTGGGGAGGGGGGTGCTGGCCAGCTCTGGTGCCATCCGGAGATGCTGCTGGAGCCTGCAGGATGGGGAGCAGTGCTGGGGGTCCCAGTGAGGTCTGGTGGCTGTCATTGGCCCACTCTGAGCTGGGGGAATGCTGAGCTTCAGCCCTGCTCAGGGATTTCCTCTCTCAGGGTGCTGCTTCCCATGCTGTGCCTCAGTTTTCCTTGGATGGTGGGGATGTCTGGCCAGCAGCACCTGCTCATAATGGGTTTGGGGGCAGGAAAATGTGTCCCTGCAAGGGTGATGTCTCAGCAGCTCAGGTCCTGTGATGCCCCTTGCTACTGGAGTGTCCTCACCCCATCACACCCCTTACCTGTGCTGTAGGAATACCCTCCCCTGAAAATCGAGGAGCTGGGAGAGCAGGGACTCTCCTTGCCCTCAGCACAGTGAACCAGGGTGGGAGTGTGGGGGGATCCCAGGGAAAGAGCTCCCCAAGCCCTGGGAGCTGCTCCACCATCCTGGCTGCTGAGGGTCTGGTCTGGCACCGCTGATGCAGCTGCTGTGGTGTCGTGCTGGGGCTGGGGAAGGAGAACAGGGATGAGATTCAGGGGTTTGCTGGGCTGTTGCAGAGCCCCTTTGCACCAGGGTCCTGCAGCATCTCCCCACCCAGCACCCCCTCCCCTCCCTCCTCCCTGATCCTTTGGTCTCGTGCCTTCACACATCCCTTGCCAGGAATTCTCTGGTAATTAAATGACCATTAGAAGCCAAGTCATGTTTTTGCCTTAATTAGAGTCTCCTGTCTCACCGCTGTGAGCTGGAACTCCGGCCCGGCGTGTCCCTTCCGTGTCCCGCTCCGGACGCGATGGGAGCGCTGGGGAGCCAGGACCCCGTGAAAGGCCGGAGGGATGCCCAGGCACTGTGCCAGGGAGAGATGGGAGCTCCCCCTCCAGCTCTTGTGCTTCTGACCCCAGAAGCAAAACACCTGCTGGCATCAGGATCCCGGTGGGGCACTGCCAAGTGTCTCAGCTGTGCTCCGGAGCCTCTGCTTGCCCCCGGGCTGCGCTGCAGGATCCTGCAGGCTCTGTAGTGCCCAGGCTTCCCGCTGGCATTGGGGTGGGAGAGGTCTTGCCTTGAAACTGGCTTGGGATTTTCATTTGTGGTCATCCAAGGACAAGCCCTGGCACACAGCAGCACAGTTTTGGGGTCAGCTCCTCCAGCTCATGTTCATGGAAGTCTGGGGGGTGCCCACATCTCTGTCCCAGCAGGACAGCTCAGACCTGGCTTTGCCATCCCATAAAGGAGCAATAACTCATTGCCCTGGGCCCATGGTGGCAGCCACCCTTCGTTAGCTCATGAGCCTCCCGCAGATCAGGATATCCATGGGACACTTCATCACTCCGGGCTGGGGGGGCCGTGGTTGGCCCCCCCTGTACCCCCCTGCCCATGCCCAGCCCATGCTCGGCCAGTGCCGGCTGCTGCTAATTGGTGCTTCAGCCTCATTAATCTTCATTTGTTGCTGTTCCTGCTCTCCATCATCCCCGCGGCCTTCACCTTCCTGGAGAGGAGAGGTTTCTTCAGCCCCTGCAGAGGAGCAGGGGGGTTTCCAGCAGCTGGATTCCCCAAAAGGCCTCACCCTGATGGCGGGGACTGAGCTCCCCGAGTGCTGCCGTGTCCAGGGACATCCTGGTCCTTCTGTGCATCCCCAAATTCTCATCCTGGGTCTGCTCCTTTGCAGAACACCCTGGCTGATGAGAGTGACTCCCTGTTGATCTCCTGCTTCTCCCTACATGGTCCTCAAAGCCCCCCCCGCAGTGAATCCCCCTCCTCCATCCTTCCCCACCCCACCCAGACAGGGAGCCCCTGCTGGGGCAGTGATACAGTGACCAATCCCATGATGGGACCAGCTCCAGGGAAACCCCAAATCCCCTTTTTTGTGCCAGGTGCTGCAGCAGCATAGGGGGGGTCTCTGGGATGGAGCCTTGGATGGAGGAGGAGGAGGGATGAAGGGCTCAGGAAGGGGATTTTTCAGTGTCTAAACTGCTTTTCTGTATACAGGGAATGCCCTGGGGATGGATGGGGATGGGATCGCTGGCTCCAGCCTGGGATTTACATCCCGCCAGACCTTGGGGTGCTGCCAGCAAAAAGGGAGGGGGACACCCCCACCCCCTCTGCTCCCTAAAATCAGTGATGGAGCCAGGGAGGTTTACACCACGAAGGGCTGGTTTGGAGCTCAGTGCAGCTTCTCGGGGTTCAGTATCAGCTTTAAGGGGGTGGGGGGACACCTGGGGTGAGTTTGGGGGCTGAGCCTGGAGGGAGTTCGCTGAACACAACCCCTGAGGCTCTGCTGGAGGGGGGACCTGGGGGCTCCTTCTAGGCCAGATGTTTGCAGCTGGGGGACGCTGCCTGAGGGGGTGCAGGGTAACACAGTGTGGGGTGCAGAAGGGTTTTAGGGGCTCTGAGGGTGGTGCAGCATGCAGGTGCATTCATGAAGGGGGGCTGGGCTGATATGTTAAGGGGTCAGGGAAGCTGGTGCAGGCACAGGATATGGGGTGCCCTTTGGGATGTGGGGGTGCTGCAGTGGTGGATTTGGGGTGCTGCACTGAGGGGTGCAGGATGAGGCATTGGGGGCTGCAGGGGAGTGCATGAGGGGAGAAATGCACTGTGAGGGTGATGGGTTTGGGGGGGTTCAGGGTTACACAGTGGGGGGCTGGAGCAACGGGGAGCAAGATAAAGCCCTGGGGGGGCTGAGGTGGCACCTGGGCAGTGTAATGCAGGTGCATGGGTGATGTGCCACGGGGGGCCCTCCCCACCCTCTGCCCCATGGGGTCTCTGCAGCAGCTGCCTGGCTGAAGCCCACCCTGTCCTGCTCCATGGGGAGCTCCTGGTGGAGTTTTTTCTGGGGGGGGAGGGGTTCAGTGGGTCCTCCCCTGATGGGTGCTGCATCCCAGGGAGGAGCTGGAGGATCCCAGGGGCCAGCAAGGCAGGACAGGGCTCCTTCCTAGCCAGGATTTATTCATGATGCCTTAACTCACGCTTGTTCTTCGGCCAACGACTGATAGAAATGGTTAATTATAACCCTCATATTTTCTTTATGTCCTTAAGACCCTGAGATCTTGGCGGGGGGGGGTGACGGGGAGCCGTGGGGGGTGGCGAGGAACAACTCCAAAGCAGGCAGGAATGAAGAGGAAACTTGAAGAACCGCAGCGAGTCCTCGGCAGCGTTTGGGGGTGCGGTGTGGATTTCGGGGAGCTGAGCTCCCTTCCCGCCCGCACCGCCGGCCGCTCGGCCCCTCGCCAGCGGCTGCCGCAACTTGCAAAGAGGAGGGGGAAAAATTGCAAAAGGAATAAAAAAAAAGAGAGAGAAAAAAAAAAGGCGAAAAAAAAAAAAAGGCAGCGGAGCCGGAGCAGGACTGCAATGCAGTGCCGCAGCCGAGCCCGCACGGCCCCCGCCCGCCGCCGGGGGGAACGGGCTGGGACGGGGACAGGCGGCGGGGGCTGGGAGGGGACAGCGGGCTGGGACGGGGACAGCGGGCTGGGACGGGGACAGCGGGCTGGGACGGGCCCCCACCCACTGGGAATCTGCGCCGTGGGGCGGGAGCAGCTCTGCCCCAAAAGCTGAGGGGTTGGGCTGCCCCGCTTGCGCCTGGTGGAGACACGGGATGTGCCCGAGGACACCCAGTGAGGCGGTGGCACAGTGGGGAGGTGAGGGGACATCCCCAAGACCACACCGCCCCACTGCCTGCCCTCCCAGCCTCCCATCCCTCCCTGGCTGTCCCCGACCTGCCCAGGCTGCCCCCATGGCACTGCCCCCCCTGCCCAGGCCGTGCGGGAGGCGGATCAAAGCTTGGTCCCCTCGCTCGGGGTGCAGGATCAGCCCCCCGCCCCCACGGCAGGGGCTGCAGGCCCCCGGGGGCTGTAAGGTACTCAGCTGGAGGGGGAGCAGCAACAGGGTCTCCATTGGTTGGCTCCCCGCAGGCCCCTCCCGGGCCTCAGTTTCCCCCGGTCCTCAGCTCCCACAAGGGAGCAATTAGTGATGCTAATTAGGCTGCCCGGTTCAAAAGCAACCCCTGCAGTGAGGCCTGCTGCTGCCTGCAGCCCCCAGCCCCGGGCAGCACGGCAAAGGCTCCCAAGTACCGCCCAAAGCAGCAGCAGTTCCCTGGCCCAGCGCCTGTGCTGCATCTCTGCCCCCAGAGCCCCCCCTGGGACCCAGCTCCCGGGGTCCCACACACGCCCGCTGGCACCCAGAAGGGCTCTGTGTTTGTGTGTGTGTGTGTGTGTGTTTGTGTGTGTGTGTGTGTGTGTGTGTGTGTGTGTCTGTGTGTGTGTGTGTGTGTCTGTGTGTGTGTGTGTCTGTGCGAGCCCTTGCACAGGCTGCGGGCAGTGCCACGCACAGGGCAGGATGCGCACAGCCACGTGCAGGTGCTGGCAGAGCCACACGGGCACTGCCCGAGCGCACGGGTCACACATTCCTGGGCAGGTGTGCACGGCCACGGGCACCCCCGGGCACGAGCATTCACACACACACACACACACACACAAACACGCATCCACACCCACACATCTTGCACAAGCGTTCACACCCTCACACATCTGCGTGTCCCACGCACACGTGCCTGCACAAGCGCACGGACAAGCCTGCACCTCCACTGCCACACGTGCACCAGCACCCCGTGCCCTGCACTGGCCCTCGCACGCTCACGGGTGCACAGACACACCCCCGGCACCTCTCGCCTGCCCGTGCACACCCGTGCACACCCGTGGGCTGCGGGGCGTGCCCGGCTGCGGGTGCTGAGCGGTCCCCGCTGTACTGTCCCCGGGGATGGTGGCTCCGTGCTGCAGGAGCAGCTGGGCTCGCCTGCCCCCCCGGGCAGTGCTGGGCTGGGCGCCCAAGGACTGGGAGGAGAGGCGGCTCATCCAGGTGCCCCCTCTGGGTGCTGCCCACCTTGCGTGGCAGGTTGGATGCAGAGCGAGTGCCCTGGGGTGTGTTGTGGTGGAGGGCAACCCTGGGGTCCCACACCTCATGCTCTCTGGGGAGCTGGCAGGGTGTCAGTGGCCTGGATCCCTCACCCTTTATCCATGGGTGCAGGGCAGAGCCAGGACCCCTGCTCCAGGTCAGGGGGGCAGGATCCAGCACTCAGAGGTTACCCTCAGCAGCCTTCGGTCTCCAAATCCTGGCTCTCCTCCCACCCACCCTGGTGCACATGGGCAGTGATGGGGACAAACCCCTCAAGTGGTGGGGACAGACACACATCCAGGTCTCCTCAGCCGCTGGAAGCTTTGGGGAACCTTTGAGACCCTCGAGATCAAATAACTCTCAGCTGGGTAGGGGTTAAATGCAGCAGCTCCTGGTTCACCCCAAGCAGGATGTGGGGGACCTCCAGCATCCTCCTCCAGCCCCCGGTGCCAGGTTTCAGGGCTTGGTGATGCTGATGCTGGTGTTTGCAGCAGTGACAGCCCCTCTGTGGGATGGGAAGGTGGCCGTGGCCAAGCCACTGGGTGGCAAAGCCTGTGCTTGCAGCAGGGACCTTGTCTGGGTGGGAGTCCCATAATCACCTCATTTTGTTGTGTGAAGGACTGCCCCTCATGGGGGGCCCCCCAGACCCCCACAGGATATTCCCCTGGGAGCAGTGGTGCAGGAAGGAGGTGTCCAGGTGTGGAGCCATGCTCTGGGTAACTCAGTGCTTGATTCACCTATGAGGTGGCCAGAGACACATGGCGGTGTCAGTTTGGGGCAGCAACACCCCCAGGTCTCTCTGACTGGCTTTTTTTGAGGTGAGAGCACTCATTTTCCAGTGCTGCAGGAAGGGCAGAGGAGCACCTGGCCTCAGGGGACGATGCTCTGGGCAAGGAGGCTTCTTGATGGTGAGGAGGGAAGAAGAGATGCACGGGAGGGGGTGCACTCAAGCCACAGCCCACCTGCCCCCAGAAACTCCTGCCTGCGTTATCTGTGGTCCTGCTTGTCTCTTTGCTTCCCTGCTGGAGAGTCTGGAGTTCTCCTTAACCCCACTGGCATTCCCTGGCATTCTTCCCTGCTCTGGTCTTCTCTTGCAGGCTGCTTTCTGATGGGGTTGTGGAGGCACTTTGGGGCTGGAGCTGGGGTTGTGGAGGTCATGGAGACCCTTTGGGGCTGGGGCAGGGTTGTGGGGGCACTTTGTACCAGGTTTGCTTGCAGGAGCCAAAGCCACATTTGCAAGACAATGGCTGTCCCCATCCTTGGCGGGTGCTCGGACACGGCTGGGCTGGGAAGGGGGTGCTGAGCACGTCGGGCTGTGCTGCAGCCCTGGCTGTGACCTGAACACGTTCCCTGGCTCTGTGGAGGAGCTGGGCTGGCCAGGGGAGCCCTGCGGGGTTGGGGGGTGTGGCACCCGGGACATGGTACCTGTGACATGTGAGTCGACCCATTGACCTGCACACTGAACCCGCCACTGCTGTGTAGAGCCAGCTCTTCCCTGCTTCCATCCATCCTCAAAATGTGCCCTGCCGAAGCCCCCTGGGGGCTGGAAGAAGAGCGGTGTGTTGATCCTCTTCTGTTCCCAGACTTGGAAGCTCGCCCCGGGGCTGGGAGCAAGTCCTGAGGGTGCCACACCAGCGCTGAGTCCCTGTGGGTGCCCCATGCCTGGGGTCCCTGCCCGAGAAAAGGAGGAGATGGTGGGGCTGGATTTGTCCAGACTGACCTCATTCTTCTCTCCTGGGGATGCAACCCCCCTCCCCTCATCCCAGGGGGCCGTGCCAGGTGCATGTCCCCCCAGGAGTGTCCCCATTGTCCCTGGGGGGCTTGGAGCTGGAACCGTCATTGATGCAAGGCTGGGTGATGCTCCCAGTGGCTTTGGAGATGTCAAAGGCCAGGAAACCCAGGGGCCAGCTGGGCTCCCCACGGCTCGTGAGGGATCCAGGTGACCTCTCACAGACACTGGGTCTGTGCCCCTCTAGCAGAGGATGAGGTGTCCTGGTGCAGCCCTGCTGCCCACACAGGCGCTGTCTTGGGGACACTGGGGAGGAGTGGGGGCAGCAGGGACCTGTGTGCCACCGAGATGATGTGTTTCAGGGAGCCCCTGACCCACCATGACGTTCAAGCAAGCATCCATGATGGCCCCGGAGGCCACGGCCAGCACGCTGCCCATGAGCACCATGGAGAACTCCACTGAGGCCGCGGGGCCGGGCGAGAGCAAGGAGGACATGTTCACCAAGCTGAGGGACAAGTTCATGAATGAGCTCAACAAGATCCCCCGTGAGTAGCTCCTTTCCCAGGTGTTACCCTCCTGATGACCCCCCCATCACACTGGTCCCAGTACAACCTGTGGAACAAGGCTTTTGGGTGGCTGAGAGGGAGCTACAGGGCTGACCACGACCCTGGCTTTTGCCCACAGTGCCACCCTGGGCCCTCATCGCCATCGCGGTGGTGGCTGGACTCCTCATCCTCACCTGCTGCTTCTGCATCTGCAAGAAGTGCTGCTGCAAGAAGAAGAAGAACAAGAAGGAGAAGGGCAAAGGCATGAAGAATGCCATGAACATGAAGGACATGAAGTCAGGCAACCAGGTGATGTCCTCCTGGGCTGCTTGGCCAGCAGCCCCTCTGGCTGGCTGATGGACTGTGCCAGGGCACTCAAAGATCAGGCAGCAGATTGGGATGGAGCCACCAGGACCCCGGGATGGGACAGTGGAGCGAGGACCTGAGACAGCAGCACTGTCCTCCAGTGTCTGGTGGCCCAGGTGGACCAAGCTCAAGCTGGCCTGGACCTGCCAATGCTTCACCTGAGCCAGGAAATGTTGATTTAATCCCTTGTGTCTCTTGCCTCCCTCTGGGTCACACTCATTTCTCTGAGCCTTTAGCTGAGAGGGCAGGGCCACCAGGCCAAAACACCCCCCAGTTTGGGATCCCCAAAAAGTCTGTGGTGTAGTGGCAGGTGCTGGTACCTCATCCTGGGGTCCAGCCCGAGGTGGGCTTTGGTACCCACAGGCTTGGGGCCACCCCGGCCATTTCAATGGCCTTGACCCACGGCCATTTGGAGGGGGTGGGAGAATTTGGGTGTCTGTCCCTGCTCTTCAGAGCCATGTGGGCACCATGGGCATGCAGACAGGGCTGGAGCAGGAGAGGGGGGAGATGTGGGGTGGGATTCCCCAGTGGAGAGCAAGGGCTGTGTCCTCTGGGGCTCCACGGGGTGGTACAAGCCCTGATCCCCCACCCTGCCATGGGTCCCTCGGTGTCTGTGTAACGTGTCTCTCTTCACCCACGGTGCCCTCGCTGTCCTCCTGCCCTGGCTGTCTCTCTGCTCTGGGACACCCTCCACGTAAGTGCCACCACGAGCCTCCTCCATCATCTGCTTCCAGGGTGGGATGGGGGACTGGGGACACATCAAAGAGGGGGTAAGGAGCTGGGACTCCCACCCCGTGGACTGCGCTTGGAGAGGCAGGAAAAGGGGTGGATTTCCTGGGGACAATCTCTTTCTGAGCCTGCAAAGCCTGGAAATGGCCCCGATAAGCCCTTAGCTCTGGCTGTAGTGCTCCTCCAAGCACGGGCTGGGCGCCACAGGACCCACCACCTGCAAGCACCAAAACTCCCTCCACTGGAGTCAGTTCCTTGTCCTGGCACCCCTGGCAGCCCCACATCGTCTTGGCTGGACCAGCACCGGGGGCTCCCTGGCGGCTGCGTGGCTGTGGCACAGCCAGTGCCACCCCCAGCCTGCCCTGTCAGTGCTTCATGTCCCCAGCACGTGGGTCTCCTTTCCCCTGGTGGGGACAAGCTGGGTGTTGAGATGCCAGGAGGGTTGGGGTGCTGAGGTCCCCAGTGGTGTGGGGCTGCTGGGCTGTGACCATCCTGCTGAGCTGGACACCTTGGCTGCCATTCCAGGACCAACAGGACGATGATGACGCAGAGACGGGCCTGACAGAGGGGGAAGGTGAGGAAGAGGAGAAGGAGCCGGAGAACCTGGGCAAGCTGCAGTTCTCACTGGACTACGATTTCCAGGCAAACCAGGTGATGGAGTGGCTGGGGCTCAGCTGAGTGGGGTTTGCCCGGGGGGAAGTTGAGAGGACAGGTCTGCGTGTTGGAACTGGGAGGCACATGAGGGAAGGAGGAGCCGGGTGCTGTGCCAGAGGAAGTCCTGCCCCATGCTGGGCTGGAGAAGAGCGCTTGGCAGCTGCAGTGCATGGCTGGGCTGTCTCACTGAGGACTCCTCCGCCCTTCCAGCTCACAGTGGGGATCCTCCAAGCTGCCGAACTGCCGGCTTTGGACATGGGCGGCACCTCAGACCCCTACGTCAAGGTGTTCCTGCTCCCTGACAAGAAGAAGAAGTACGAGACCAAAGTGCAGAAGAAGACCCTCAACCCTGCCTTCAATGAGACCTTCACCTTCAAGGTGAGCCCCTTCATCCATAACACAGGACCTTGTCTCCCACTCCCATCCTTCTCCCTGGTTGCAGCAATCCCGTGTGCTGACCTTCCCTTCCAGGAGTGGGTGGGCCTGGCTTGCAGCCTGGTCGTTGTCCCTTTGTGCAGGTCCCCTACCAGGAGCTGGGTGGGAAGACGCTGGTGATGGCCATCTACGACTTCGATCGCTTCTCCAAGCACGACATCATCGGTGAGGTGAAGGTGCCCATGAACACAGTGGACCTGGGCCAGCCCATCGAGGAGTGGCGGGACCTGCAGAGTGGCGAGAAGGAGGAGGTGAGAGCCAGCCCTCAGCCAGCTGAACCCCTGGCTGGGGGATTGAGATGGGGGCTGGCCGTGGGGCGAGCTCTGCTTTCAGGGCCATCCCACAGTGCTCAGGGTGACGATCACTGTGGGGTCCCACCAGGGTGCCATGAATGTCCTGGCAGGGCAGGATCTGACCTGTTGTTCCTCTGTGTAAAAATGTTTTAATAACAGAAAATGAAGACTAGAAAACATCCAGAGTGCTATGCTGGGCCTGGCTTGTCCTGGACCCAATGATCAAACTCTTGTGTTGGTGCACAGGGTGCCGTCTTGTGCCTGGACTGAGCAGGGTTTGGGGGGACCTGCAGTGTGATCGTGTCCAAACACTGCAGTCCGAGGCACTGCCAAAGCTCTGACCTCCACTCGCTGCTCTGCTTGGCAGCCAGAGAAGCTGGGCGATATCTGCATCTCCCTCCGGTACGTGCCCACGGCCGGGAAGCTCACTGTCTGCATCCTGGAAGCCAAGAACCTGAAGAAGATGGATGTGGGGGGCCTCTCAGGTGGGTGTTGCTCAGAGGCAGCCTCCCCCTGCCCCACTGGGGACTCTCAGCATCCTCTGTGGGGAAGGACTCTGGGGCCATCTGTCTGGCAGAGCTTGGGAAAGCCCCCCAGTGCCTCCTCATGCTTTGCAGGCAGCCCAAGGTCTGGCCGGGAGGTGAGGGGAGATGGGCATGAGATGCATCCCCAACTCTTGAGAAGGATGCTTTGAATTCGGTCCCCTTGGTTTGAGCAGGACCAGGATGCTGCAGGACTTGGGTGGTGAAAGTGCTCCTCCTTGACCTGAGGGCTGGGGACCTAAGTTGACAGCATGTCTTGTGCTCAAAGTGTCTTCCCAGCCCCATTCTGGGGTCCTCAGCTCTCTCCAGACATGCTTTAACCACAAGAGCAGTACCTGCATGGCTGGAAGGACTCAGCTTTATCGTGGGCTTTCCTGCTCCTGTCCGGGGCGACAGGCCAGAGCCCACACAGTGCCACTCACCTGACAGGCCAGCTGTCACTCCACTGTCCCCAGCCCTCCTACAAAAGGGCCCACAGCACAGAATCCCAGAATCATTACTGTTGGAAAAGACCTCCAGGATCATCAACCTGTGCCCGATCCCCACCTTGTCACCCAGACCAGAGCACTGAGTGCCACGTCCAGGCATTCTTGGGACCCCTCCAAGGGTGGGGACTCCACCACCTCCCTGGGCAGTTCCAATGCCTGGCCGCCCTTTCCATAAACAAATTTTTCCTGATGTCCAACCTAAACCTTCCCTGTTTCAACTTGAGGCCGTTCCCTCTCCTCCTGTCCCTGTTCCCTGGCAGCAGAGCCTGACCCCCCCGGCTGCCCCCTCCTGACAGGGAGTTGTGCAGAGCCACAAGGTCCCCCCTGAGCCTCCTTTGCTCCAGCCTGAGCCCCCCAGATCCCTCAGCCTCTCCTCATATGTCTGACTCTCCAGACCCTTCCCCAGCTCTGCTGAATCCAGAAGAACTCCATCCCTTGGCCAGTTGCTCCCACAAATCCTCTCCAGCCCAACTATTTTGTCTTGGCATCCATCCACAAACCTCAGACCACCTTTACTCAGGGCGGTCTCTCCCTCACTCTGGGTTGAGATGTCTCCTGGGACCCGACCAGTGGTGTCCCCTGGGCACCTCAGCCCTGGCTAATGCCCCATCCTGCCCCCCAGATCCCTACGTGAAGATCCACCTGCTGCAGAATGGCAAGAGGTTGAAGAAGAAGAAGACCACAGTCAAGAAGAAGACCCTGAACCCTTACTTCAATGAGTCCTTCAGCTTTGAGATCCCCTTTGAGCAGATACAGGTTTGTCTGATGACTCCCCTGGGATGGGAGATGTCCTGAAGCTGCCTGAGCTCTTGTCCCAGCCTTCCCAGCAGCCCGAGCCGCTCCTGCTGAGCTCCTGGTCTGGTCACCCTGGAGATTCTTCCAGTCCCATCTGGGGCCTGGGCTGATGCTGAGGGCAGCTGGTGGGGGGACAGAGGTGGGAGGCTGGGCAGCACCCATGCGAGATGAACCCCCAACCCAGATCACGGCTGAAATGGGGCTTTCCTCTGTTCCTGATCCTACAGTGCTCACCTCAAGCATAACAGGATGGTCCTGGGGGCATTTTGGACCCTTGGCCACTGCCTTCTGCTCCTCCGTGTCCTGTGCAAGCCCCTGCCCGTGCCCCTTGCCCCTGCCCAGTAGCCCACAGCTCTTGCCCAGCCCCACACCACACCTTGGTGACCTTTCTCAGGTGGGTCAGCTCAGGATGAGCTGGGCCCCCACTGGGCTCTGGGCTCCTTGGGGAAGGACATGAAGGAAGCAGGGAGGGGGCCCTGCCCCAAAACGAGCCACATGGGGCTCAGCCTTGGGGCATCCCTGGGGCACCCTGGGGCTATGGAGCTGTGTGGCCACTGCGCCTTTCCACCCCTCTAAAGAAGGTTTCCTCCTTTAGAAAGTGCAAGTGGTCATCACAGTGCTGGACTACGACAAGCTGGGGAAGAACGAAGCCATTGGCAAGATTTTCACAGGCTTCAACTCCACCGGCACGGAGCTGCGGCACTGGTCTGACATGCTGGCCAACCCCCGGCGGCCCATTGCCCAGTGGCACTCGCTGAAGCCAGAGGAAGAAGTAGATGCAGCTCTCGGGAAAAACAAATAGGCAGCTCTGCCGGCCGGGCACTGCGGACAGTCGACCCAGAGCTACTGATACCTCAGTTCTGCAACCTTCCTTTCGGTTTTTTGTTCTAAGCTGAAATGCCCCTTGATGCCTCTGGAAGGGTATCCAGGCAGTCCCAATAGCTTCCAGGGGAAGAGGTTAAAGACATGGATGGTTCTTTTTGTTCTTCAGCATTGCTCCCTTCTGCTGCATCTCCCATTGCCTCTGCTCGCCATCCCTTCCCGGTGCAAAGCCACCGGCACACTTGGGACCTGCCCCAGCAGCTGTGTCACCAGCCTGCAGCACTGCTGCTGCCCTCCTGCCCTTGGAATCATGTGGGGAACCATGGAATGTTGCATGGAGGTGATACTGGAGCCTGACAGTGTGAGATGACCAGACCCACTGTGCTTGGTTGGGGCATGACCAGCAGTGAGACAGAAAAACGGTGCAGAAGACCCTCTGAAGAGACCCAGGTGCCTCCCCCTGGTCCTCCCCAAGGAAGGCTGAGTGCCCCAGGCCAGCTCCAGATTTGGGTTCTCTGAGGAGAGGCTTGCAGGGCCCATGGATCCCGCTGTGGTGGTGGGGTGCCAAGCCCTCAGTGTTGCAGCAGGAGCTGTGGAGGCCAGTCTGGGCACAGGGAGCCTCAGGAGGGCTGCTCCAAGGAGACACAGGGTGAAATGTGGATGCACCAGCAGCACCGTGTGGATCACCACCACCACCAGCACCACCACCTCTGTTTTGTCCCCAGAGGAGCAGCGCTGGGTGATTTGCATCTGTGTCCCACCATGCTTGGTGAATCCTGTAGATAAAGATGCTTCCACAAGGCAGGTTTACAATGAGAGGTCTCCAGATGTGATGGGGGCAGCCCCCCAGAGCGGTACCAGGTGTCCCTCCAGAGATTGTCCATCGCACGTCCCAGGGCTCAGCCCTGCCTTGGGCACCCCAGCCTGGGGTAGCCGAGGGGCCATGGGGAGCTCCAGCTCCACCACCTGCTGCAGGTGGGGATGGCAAGAGCAAGCCCAGGGCCAACAAGGGACCAAAGCCCCCAACCCCCATGAGCTGCTACTCCCCACCAGGCCACTGGCTGTTGAACCCACCCCGTCCTGCTCGGGGTATAAGCCATATCCGTGACCCCAACAGTGGCTAAGAGCTTCTCTGGGCCACTTCTCCCGCTGTCCCAGAAAAGCCCCTGAGCCAGAAAGCCAACACAGTTTTCTGCTGCTGGGAGAGGGTCCAGCAGCCCTGCCCAGTTCAGTCCAGTCTATATTGGAGCACTGATGTTAACTCGTGTCCCTGTCCCAGCTCCAGCTCCACAGCAGCCTCACGCTCTGCTCCCTTTGGCTTCCCTGGACTCAGTGCTGGGGGTTCCAGCACTGCAGCAGCAAAGGGTAGAGCCCCAGGGATGTGCTGGCACTGGGGATGCTGCTCTGGGAGCTCAACACCAGGGCTGGGACCGTGGTGCAGGGTGTCCTGGGTCCAGGTACAAAGTGCCAAAACTGAGCTCATCCCAGTGCTGTTGGATGCTTTGGCAGCTCCCACAGCTCTGGCTTCCCAAAGGGCATCCCGGCCCCCTCTGAAGGTGGAGAGATGATGGGAAACTTGGTGGCAGCCACACCTCAGGGGGTTTAAATGGACCTGGGGACCAGCCCCTGCCCCTGGAGGGTTGTGCAGCTCTGGGACAGGTCCCCAGGGCAGGACATCTCCATCCGTGGGAGGTTTGGGGCTTGGATAGCCAAGCTGCAGTGTGGGAAGGGGATGTTGGACAGGAACCTCTAATGACCACCTCCACCACCACTGCGGCTGCACTTGGCCCATGCCCTGGTGAAAGTGGGGCCACACTGAGTCTGCAGGGGTCACCCAGCCAGTGGTCCCTCAGGGCCATCTCCAGCTTCAATTAGTCCCTTTTCCTAATGGATGTGTCAGTGTCAACAGATGCAGTCCTGCCCTGCCCCTGTAGCCAAAGGGAGAAGAAGTCTTTTATGGGATGCTTTTAAAAATGGGGAGCTGGAGGGGGCCTGACACCCCATGGTCAGGAGCAGTGGTAGGACTCAGTCTCATTTTGGGGTCCATCCAGGCACTGGAAGGGTGGGGGGGGGGGGGGGGGGG
>NW_024582089.1:813242-825500 GCF_017639235.1 Corvus kubaryi | reverse complement strand
CCTGAACATCTGCACCCTGAACATCTGCACCCTGCACCCCTGCACATCTGCACCCTGCACACCTGCACATCTGCACCCTGCACATCTGCACCCCGCACATCTGCACCCTGCACCCCTGCACATCTGCATCCTGCACATCTGCACATCTGCACCCTGCACATCTGCATCGTGAACACCTGCACACCTGCACCCTGAACATCTGCACCCCCTGCACATCTGCACATCACACCTGCACACCTGCACCCTGCACATCTGCACCCTGCACATCTACACCCCGCACATCTGCATCCTGAACATCTGCACCCTGCACACCTGCACATTTGCACCTTGCACACCTGCACCCTGCACATCTGCACACCTGCACACCTGCACCCTACACATCTGCATATCACACCTGCACACACCAGATGCACCCCCTGCTGTGCTCTCCCCTCCGCGCCGCCCCCCCCCTTCGCCCCCCAGACCCGCCGGATCGGCCGGGGTCCCTCCAGGAGTGGAGATCCCACCTGGCTGCTTTCCATTCAGACTCTTTAAGCCTTGGGGGAGGGGGAAGACTGTGACTTTAATACATAATTTTTTTTTTTTAATAAAAAAGGGAAAACCAACCAACATACTGAAGCCATCTGCGCTGCCTCTGACCCCCCCCCTTAGCTGTGTGTAGGTAAAATATATGGAGACATAGCTGTATATACCACGAGCAGTGCATGCGATGCAGCCACGTAGCAGTAGCAGCATGGCCCCAGCCCGGCGGCGCTGCCACCGCCCCGGCACTGCCGTCCCCATCTCCGGCCTCCCGCCAGGGAGGAGGCGGCGACCACCAAAACTCATCGCTCGAGAGCTCTCCACCGCCCTGATTTTTCTCCCCCCAAATAAAATGGAAATCCCCAATTAAATCATATAAAAGAAGAAAATAATGCCAAGAAGCAAAGCATGCCAAGCCCGGCCCGCCAGCGGAGGGTGAGCTGTCACCGACGCAGCCGTGGCGCCCATGTGTGTCGTGTTCCTGTATCTTGTCGCGTTTGTCCCATGGCCGGGTAGCAGCAACATCGTGGCTTCGGTGTCCTGTGTCGCGTTGGTGCATTTCACCGTCAGAGCAACTTTAGAAGCCATATTAGAGCACGGTGCACCGGGACCCCACGGGGACAGGCCCACGGTGAGCCGTGACCCCCTTCCCCCCATGTGTCCACGTCCCCCCTGGTTTCGTGGGGCTCGGGTTGCCAGGAGCCGCACTGGCCACCGCCTCGGTGGCCTTGGGTGCCGCTGTAACGCCGGGCGAGGGGACGGGACAACGCTGGGCGCAGATGCTGGGGTCGACTTGCCGGTGGTGAAAAGGCTTTTTGGAGCAATTTGGGTTATTTCTGCCACGTCCAGTCGGTGGTTTCTGTTTCGGGGACGAGAGCTGGCATTCTCTCCTGGAGGCACCGAGCTGTGCCACAGGGATGCTCCCGGGGTTAAAAGGAAGTGAATCCACGAGTCTTGGGCAACAGGCTCTGGTTCCTTGTCCTTTTTTCTCCCGAGCTGGGAGGGAGGAGCCAGCTCCTTTGGGAGTCGCAGGTTCGGCGATTCCTGGACCCTCAGTGCCGGCCCCGCTCTGCCCCGTCCCAGCCCCGCAGCGCTCGGCTCCGGCGGAAGCTGCTTTTAATGCCCCTTCCCCTCGTGTGGACTCTGTCGTTCCGTCTCTGATCGTTTGATGGTTATTTTGTAACGATCTCCGTCTCCTTATTAAAGAAACGAGCTGAAAGGAGCTGGTTCCCTTCTGGTCTTGCTGCTGGGGCTCACGGGGCATCCGCGGTGAGGGGCAGGACCCAGGGCAGTGAGCCCAGGGATGATGGAGGGATGGAGGTGTGGGTGGAACCTCACAAGGGCCCAGGTACCCCAAAACACAGAATCATGAAATCATTTAGGTTGGAAATGCCCTCTGAGATCATGGAGTTCAACCCAGCACTGCCGTGTTTACCACTAAACCATGCCCCAAGTGTCACATTCTTGCACCATTTAAACACTTTCAGGGATGGCGACTTCGCTGCTGCCCTGGCTGGCTGTGCCAGGGCCTGACCACCTTTTCAGGGAAGAAATTTCCCTCAATATCCAACCTGAATCTGCCCTGGCCTAGCCTGAGGCCATTCCCTCTCCTCCTGTCCCTGTTCCCTGCGAGCAGAGCCCGACCTCTCCCCGGCTGCCCCCTCCTGTCAGGGACTTGTGCAGAGCCACAAGGTCCCCCCTGAGCCTCCTTTGCTCCAGGCTGAGCCCCCCCAGCTCCCTCTGACTTGTGTTCTGGGCAGCCTTGAACTCCAGCTGAGCAAGACCGGACCAGACATGGGGCACAGGTGGGAAATATCAAAGGTCCCCACAGAATTCTTCGCCCCAGCACACAGAGTCTGGTCCATACAGTCACATCCTGCTCCGCAGGGATGCTGGACACCCCCAACCCTAAGGGAAGAACTCAACCTGCACCAACCACCTCAGAAGACTGGAACATGTGGAGGTTCCAGCAGCCTCACCCAAGACAGAGATTCCCAGATGTGACACCACCTCCTGCCTGTGCCACACTTTGTGCTGACCAAACTGCTGAGCAGACCAAACACAGGGCTTGCCACCACAGTGGGAGATGGGCCTGATCCGCAGTGTGGTGCCCAGGAGGAGATGGGACCCTCTCCTGTTCACCTTCCCACTGCTGGGTGCTTTTCAGGGATGTGCATCCCAGTTCCTTCATTTCAGCTTCCCCTGAAAAAGCACCTGTGTTGTAGCTGCAGAACATTTGGGCTTTTCTGGATGATGGATATTGTTATGCCACAAGAATTTTGGGAGGAACAGGGAATTTTAGCTCAACTTGTAATTCCGGAAAGATGCAAGCAAAGTCAAAGCTTCTATTTTATCAACTCTTATTTTATTCATTTATAAATACTGTTGTGTTTACAAGCATCATAGCTGTGAATATTATTCCCAAACTTTCAAACACATAATACTTATAATACTATGTAACAACAACCAGTAAAACAAATCATTCATCTCAGGGTTTGAAAGGCCACTCAAAAGTTGCATAAAAATACATTCTCTCCCCATCTCATCAGCCAGTCCTGCTTCTCCAAGGAGTTTATTTACAAAGAGCCATCACCAAACTCGCAGCCACAACAGGTGGGCTCACCCCAAGCAATTAAAATTAAGTCACCCCAAGCAATTGCTTAGAAAAAAACCTCGTGTTCCCCAAGGGAGACCACGCCTGGCAAATGCTCTGGTTCCAAGAGGGATCAATTTTAAAACCTACTTGCTCTGCACCCTGCCCCAAGCACAGGGTTCGAGGTGTCCTGTTCATCACCTCCTCAGTGCACTGGTTATGTCAGGCATGAAGTGAGACAAAAAAAATCCATTCTCAAGAATTTGGTTTGCAGTTGCGCTGTCACCACGAGACGCTCACAGCTTTGGCTGATCAGGGACACTGAGCTGCGGGGGCTCAGGGCTCAGGAGAATCTAGTGCTAAGCAGACACTTCAACTGAAGTGGTTTGGCTTTGAAGGTGCCACTCAGAAGAACGAGCCTCCCACAGCCTTCCCACTCTGTTCCCTCGGAAAAAGCACAGCGAGTGTCCTGGTAGGAAGGGGCAAAACATCAGTGCGGGATGGATTTGTCAGATTGGGTTGAACCCTCTCCCTAAAGCAGACACCAGGCTTCTTCCTGCTGCCAGGAACCCGCCTGTGAGAAGAACAGGATCTTTATTCTGAACTCTCCTCCTCATCCTGCCGGGATGCGTGGCCTGGGGCGCCGGCCCAGCACCCGCCCAGCTGGGGAGCATCTCCTCCTCCACGTGGCACGGAGGGGACCGGGCTCCTGATCCCCTGATCTCCTGACCAGAGCCAGAGCCCGAGGCTGAAGCGAGGAGTGGGTCACCAAGAGAGAAAACATCAAGAACGGCAGAAGTACTCACATAAAGAGTGCACCAAGAGGGAACGGCGTGCAGGGGAAGCATTGACCGGATCTCAAGACTTAAAGCCGTTAAATAGAGCAGGGTTAAAATGAAGGAATATAAAAAGGATGCCTGGCTTAGGCAGTGCTCTGCAGAAACCCTGATGCCTTTACTAGCTTTGGTCTCTTCCTCCCAAAGCTCAGCAGCAGAGGAAGGGCCTCAGTGTACCAGGAGAAATGATGCCTCAGCTGCACAAACAGCTCCACCAGCTGAAGAGCAACTTGTGGTCAGAGCTGCCTGGGGAAAACTGGCAGCTCCAAGAAGAGCAAGAGAGGTGGAAACAGGCAGGACAGGGAGGGGAAGGGGGAAAAATGGAGAATAAGGGGAAAAAAAAACCCAACAAAGAGAAAAAACCCCAGGGAGAGGAAAATAAAGATGCCTTCTGAGGCAATAACCAGCAAAAGGTTCGAAAAATCCCAGAAGTGCGCAACAGAGATAAGTTTTACCCTGTTGAGCAAGCTCAAGTATTCTGCTCATGTTCAAGTATCTCATTTCTCTGACAGTGGAGAGCCCCCCAGCCAGAGCCAGCAGAGCTGCTTGGGAACGTGGCAGAGCTGCTCCATCGTCACCTCCAGCTTCAGTGACCAAGAACTGCTGCCCTTTGCCAGACAGAGTCTGGGGAGTCCAAGGACAAAGGGGATGAAGGGAGAAATATGGAAGGATGTAGATGGGAAAGTGTTTTGGATACAGCAAGACGTCTCTGAGAGGGAAGGCATTGTTTGAAAGAAGTCTGTTAAGGGGAAGCTCAACAGACCTGATGATGTCCCAGAGCACGGAGAGAGGAGCCAATGTCTAAATGCCCATGGAGAGAACAATTCCAAACTGTTCAGAGTGCATGTAACATTAAAGAGGAGTATTTCTGGAGGTTTCCTTCAAGGTCAAGGCTTATCATAAGTTTTTGACAGGTTAGAAGACTTTCATTACGGTGATTCAGTTACCAGCAGCTCCTTGTCCCTCTGACACTGACACACCCTGGCCTTTCCAAGGTGTGTGGGACAGGATGCTGGCATTCTCTCTCTACAAATCCTGCTGCAAATCAAAGCAGGGTACCCAAAATACCAGACCAGACTCTGCTATAGGGCTCTGCCTTCAGGGGGGCAGCAGGAGAATGCCCCAGATGGCTGTTGGGAAGGGGAGGCTGGTTTCTGGCATGGGCACAGCTCCCTGCAGGGTGATTCACACTCACACACAGGTGAGAGCAGCAGAGGGTCTGTAGGGGTTCAAGTTTATCCTTCAGAAAGCTCGGCAAGCGCCTGTGATATATCCTGCCCAGGGAACAGGAGTCCAGGTGGCAACTGGATGCTACCAACCACAGAGACAGGAGCCCTGGAAGGACACAGCATGACACAGGATCACCCAGGCTGTGGGGCAAAGGGAGGGTGAGGGATAAGGATCTGACACTGAGTGTCAGCACTGATGTCACCGAACAGGTTCAAAATCTTATCTTAAATAAAAGACTCAGTCTACTGGGGCAAGAGGAAGTCTCTGCAAAACAGCTCATCAGCCTGTGACAAACATGAGCTCTGGTGGCTTTCACAGCACCACATTTAACCAGAGTCCCACATCTCAGTGGGCTGATGTGCATCCTCAGAGTCCCAGCCCGTGTTCACATTTCCCACCTGTAATGGGCTTGGATATGCTGGATTAGTTCTTCAGATGTCACTTTTTACAGTGGGAGCTTCCCACTCCAGGTCAGAGTCCAAAACCAAATACTGAGCTTCTGGAAGTTTTGGCAGCTCAAACCCAGTCCTCACATTTCTCCCTTGAATAAAATGTCCGAGATACCACAACATGCATAAATTAAAGAAAATAAAATGGCAGGGGCTGTGTTGGGGGGAAATAGGGGTAGAAAGGGAATGTACAGCAAAGGGCAGGGCAAGGCAGGTGTGACATTGATCCCACGGCTGAAACGCTTGCTGTACGTGACGGGAAGGAAAGGGGGTAGGGCTCGGTGGTGGGGTTGGCAGCTGGTGTAGGACACCCCTCCTTGTCCTGCCTTTGCTCAGGATTCCTATTTGGAGAGTTTGCTGATGACACGAATGAGGGCTCCGTTCTCATCCTTCAGCCTTTGGTTGTCCGACTTCAGCTCTGTCAAAATCTGCAGAGAGACAAAGACAAGGTGGGATCAGAGGGGCTCAGAGGGCCAGAGGGGACATTGCATCCCCTCCACCCAGCGCACTTCCATGGCTCTGCAGCATCTCCAGAGCTTTCACAAGCTGGCTGCCAGGCGTGAGGGGTGAGAGGGGCCTCGAGCACAGCACTGAGCCAGGGAGCCCCGAGCCAGGGAGCCCCTGGTGTGAAGCAAGGCCACAGCCCCAGTAGCAGGTCAGGACCAGGCTGGCAGGACAGGAACCATTTCTGAGCTGTTTCACCCCAACCTGTGCCCAGAGGCTAAATACAACTCAGCAGACAACAATAAAGCTGGTTTTCCTGATATGCTTTTTCCATTTTGCCAGGACTAGAGGGGAAACCAAAGGTCTGGAATCTTCATTTAGAACTGGACCTTGCCAAATCTCTTCAGAATATCCCCAAATCTCCTCGGGACCCCAGAAATGTGTAATACAGTCACAAATACTGAGGCCAGAGCACTGGTAGAACACACTGACACTGGAGGTACCTCCTGGGTGCTCAACTGAGGTGGCAACACAGACAAAAGCCCAAGCACTTTGGACATAGAGAAGAAATAGCTTCAACAAGACCCTTCCAGCATTTCCCATTGGCATAAACCCTGCTGACTTCCCGTGCTCTCCACGCTGCAGTGAGCGACCTTCAGGACTGTTCCCAGCTCTGGGCACCAGAAGGAGACCCCTTGCTCCTGTCTGGGGTGTGACACACAAGGGGTCACTCCCAGCATGGGTGCCAGCAGATCACAGGGGGACCAGCCCCACGCCTGCAGGAGTGCCCAGGGCCGAGCAGGATCACTCACACAGAACCTGTGTGAGCTCAGCCACTACTTCTCTCTGCCAAGGTGCATCTTGGAGGAATTCCCTCAAATTAAAAATCTGCACTAGATCTTCTCCTTCCTCCTTAACCTGGTGTTTCAGCTTTGACCACAATGTTCTGCCTCCACCTGCAGTCCCTCCATGATCACCAGCTCTGAGTGTGGGCAGTACCAGCTCCCACCAGAGCAATTCCCTTCTTCCATGGCTGGACCAAGCCATGGTGGCCCCAACACAGCCAACTCCATTCCTGGGGGCACTGGTGGTGGATGCTTCAGGTGGGAGGTTTTGCCAGAGAGGGAGGAGGGGTTGGTGCTGCATGGTGGGATATTGTGGTAAGGGTAAATCCATGTGCTGGGCTGGCCAGAGCTCCAGCCACTGATGCTGAATGTGCCTCCCTGGACCCAGTGCTGGTGTGACAGGTGCAGCAGCATGGCTGGGCTGTCACCAGAACAGCACTCCTGGCTCCTTGTGCCATTTCTCATGGCCAAAGAAGAGGCATTGCCATCACCAAAGTGATCAGGAGCTCAGAGACAGCAGAGCCCTTGATGTCTCTGCACTCCTCTGTTTCCTCCTGAGCTTCACCTGCCATCCACACTGGTGCGTCCTAGTGCCCTGCAAGAGCCTGACCACCCACTGGGAGCTGCAGATGGACAGCCCCTATCAGGCCCCTGTCACTGCTTGGGGTGGCTCTGCAGTGCCCACTGCTGTGGTAACGGGCGTGTGAAATCCTGACACTCGCTTTGGTAGAGAGAATCTGTCACAGGTTCCCAGAAACGATGGCAGAGAGAACCACTCCAGTCCAGGGCTCAGCTGGAGCCTCACATGGGGGCTTTGTGACCTGTGTCATTTTTCTGAAAATGCAGGAGTGTAAGTACATGTGAAATCAGTGCCTCTGGACAGGCTTCCTGGTCATAACCCGGCTCCACCAGTGCCCACTGAGGCTTCCTGAAAGCCCCACATCAGCCCTACACAGTATGAGCCCAGGGCGTTCCTCCCTTTGAAGCAGAGTAGCCTCAAGTCAGGTTGAAATGACCCCCACAGGAACAGGCTGGAAAGGGTGGGAGTTTCCAGCAGCTTTTCAGATGTCTCACAGGAATGAGAGCAGGGATGGGCCCAGCCCCAGGGAATGGTGGGGTTGACCATGATGCAGCATCGGTGTGAAGTGAGTTTGGGCTGGAGGTTGCTCTGAGCAGCAGGGCTGTGGGTTACCTGTGACACTGGAGAGCACGGCTCCTCAGAAATAACGTGGATTTGGGAAAATGCTGCCAGAGCATGGTACACCTGGCAGAGCTTAAACCAGTGACATCACTGTACAGCTGTGATGTCCACAGACACCACTGAGGCAGAGTTTACACACACCAGCAACATCCTGTGTTAGACCTAGTAAAAGAGGTGAAAATAAATCAGCAGAGCTCGCAGACCATGGCTCTCCCCCAGCTCGGGCACTGGCAGGGAACTGTGAACCTGTAAGTGAGGAGGGAAGAATGAGCCTCAGCCAGACAGAGCAGAGGGGGGATGGAAGTGATAACAGGGCACGTCCTGGGAGGAGGAGAGAGGTGATCTGCAGGTTGTGAAACATCAGTTCTTTGAGTGGAAATAATTTTGCCCAATTTTCCCTCTCAGATCTCAAAGCATGTGGGGAAGGAGAATGATTTAAACTCATGCTTTATGAGAAGAAATGAGGCAGGGTCAGACTGGAGGATACTTCCACAGATTAAAACCAGAGAGGCTGTGAGATCATTTCACCTGACCATCTGCACAATCCAGGGCACACAACGTGACACCCGACTCTCCCAGCCCTTGTGACACACATGTGGGCTTGAGCTGGGACTCCTGGAAAGGGGAAGCCACAATTCCCCTGATTAGTTTGTTTCTATGGTTAATCAGCCTTGATATAATTTGTGTGCTAAGAATAGATTTTTTTATTCTGTGGTGCCACTTCCAGCCCACAAGAGCAGATGACTTCTGTGTCTGAAGGGATATGAATATCCCTACTAACCTGCAAAGGACAGGTAGGGCCCCAAGAAAGGAGCATTTACAGCTTCATTTTAGCATTGAACCAATGAAGTAGCAGGAAGGGATGTAATTTAACTGTGTGATGTGTGAGGGCAAAGCTTAGGGAAGACTCATGCCTGGGTTTCAAACATTAATTGTCCTGAACTGGATTTAAAACAGAAGATGAAAACACAGAGTGCTCCTGGTCTGGCTCCTGCTGCATCCCCCACCCTGTGCCAGCCCATGGGAGGCGGGGGGGTGCTGAGCCTGTGGACTCAGACTCAAAAATTTCAGTTTAAAATAAGGAAAGAAGCTTGTTCAAGTGACCAAGAAAACCTGCTGAGGACAGCCCAGTTTGTAGTTTTTCTAAAAATACCCTTTCTGCCTAAAATGTTAGTTTTTCACAACATCCCTGAAAATTTCTGACATTGGTCATCCTGACTTTGGATAATCTGATTTGCTGAGTGCCAGATTCTCCCTGAACTAAGTCCAATTAAAAAGAATTCTATTAGAAGCAGACATGTAGCATAAACCACCAATTATCAAGTGTTCAAGGCCAGCTTGGAACAACCTGGGCTAGTGGAAGGTGTCCCTGCCCACGGCAGGGGGTGGAACGAGATGAGCTTTAACACCCCTTCCAACCCAAACCATTCTGTGGGTCTGTTTCAAGGCAAAGTACCAGGCAAGGAGCTGCTGGCACTGCCAAGCCACCCCGAAGCCATTCCCCAATGCTAAGCTGGCAAGGGCAGCAGCATCTGCCAAGCAGAGCGAGAGCCAGCAGGGTGAGCAGAGCTCCAGCAAAGCCCTGCCGTGGCAGCAGCACCACCATGCTCTTGGAATTCAGAGATCCTTTGCCACAAGCTTTTGAGCCACAAGCTTCACCAGACACCCTGGAGAGCAAGGAGGTGAGCGGCAAGAGCCCGGCCAGGGAGCGGAGACCTGCCTGGAAGAGTGGAAGAGGGAGGCAAGATGAGCCGGAGGGAAAGCAGCTACAGCTCCTCTGATTCGGAGGGCTTGGCGGGCAGAGAAAGTCTGGCTACGACCCGGGTCAGAGCCCTGTTCTCAGCCAGCAGTTGCTCATTCATCTGCCTCAGAGTGTGAATCTGTTTGAGCTGGTGGAGATTCTGCAGAGAGTGAGAGGAGCGGACAGAGAAATACAGAGAGAACATCATGGAAATGAATGGGCACAGAAATGGGAGTTTAGTGAAAGAAAAAGAGTAAAAGAAATTAATAGCAGTGAGTGCTGGATAGGGAAAGCCTGACAACACACCACGGATATTTTGGGAATCAGCCCTTTCTCCAGAGGCCCCCAAAGCCTTAAAAAAGGTCAAATACAGGGATTTCCCACCACAAAGCAGGATTATATTCTAGTTTACCCAGACAGCCCTGGGACTCGGGAACTGCTGGGAGACCTATCACAAGTGACTTACCACCTACACAGGCTCTGAAAGCACTGCCGGAAACGGAGAATTTCTTAAAAACTCCTTTTCTTCGTGTATTTCTAAAAGCCAAAGCAGCTGTGTGGAGCAAAGAGCAATCAGAGCTTCCTGGGAAATCCTAAAGGCACAGACTGAAGCACCTGAAGTGTCACTATCCCACAGCAGATCACTGAGACATGTACTGTGTCTGCTTGTGTCCCTCATCCCTGAGTGATGCTCCTGGGTCTGCCCAGGCTCAGTCCTGCCAAAACCTCTGGGGTCTGGGGGGGGTTTCTCATCCCTGCCCAGATTCAACTCTTCTGTGTCACAGGGCTCAATTTATCTCTGACCCTCAGAGGGGACAAGTCTGAACCTTAAACTGCTCATTTTAGGAACAGAAGTCTGAATGAGATCATCTCCCACAGTGGGGATGTGCCAGAAGGAAATTCCTGGACACAAAGGCAATGGGGGGCACAGGACAGGGCAGAGATCGAGCCCCACACTGGGGCTTGCACAGAAACAAAGTGGACATGGGTACAAACTGGGGCTTGCACAAGTACAGACTGGGCACAGGTACAAACTGGGGCTTGCATAGGTACAAACTGGGCACAGGTACAAACTGGGGCTTGCACAGGTACAGCAGCAATGGGAGGCACAGCACAGAAAAGCCATGAGGAAGCAGAACAGGGAGATGATACAAGCCAGGCAGACATCCCAGTGCCACAAGGATGACGCTGCTCCCAGTAATGCCAAAGTGAATTAATGTGCTGGACATTTACACCACTGTGGGTGCCAGGAGATGCCGAGAGCTGCGGAGTTGCTTCCTGAGTGGCATCCCTGCCCCTCCTTCCTCTTGAGAGGTCGGGCAGCTGGGCCACAAGAAGAAGAACCCCTCCTGAGCAAGAACCCATCCTGAGTGATGGAGGGAGCCCCAACACTGGGCAGGGGCAGGCAGGAAACATCCACAAGAAGAGTTGTAAGTTCAAGTGACAAAATCCCAGTCCCAAAGCAAAGCAGTCCCACAAAGCACCACATTCTTCCCCATGTCCTCTTGTGAGCTCGCAGTGGCAGAAGAAGACAGAGGGAAGGGTCTATGGGGAAGGGGGTTCCTTTCTGCCATTTCATTAGCAGAAAGCACTCAAAGGGAGGTGCCGTCTGTCCTGAACAAGGAGCACCATGAATAAATCTACTGTGGCACAAAGACAACGACTGTCCACCCAACCTGCACTATTCAAGTTGCCCAGAGAAGCTGTGGCCGTCCCATCCCTGGAAGTGTCCAAGGCCAGATTGGACGGGGCTTGGAACAACCTGGGACAGTGGAAGGTGTCCCTGCCATGGCAGGGGGTGGAACAAGAAGGGCATCTTCCAACCCAAACCAGTCTGGGATTCTGTGATCACCCAGAGCTGGCTGCAGCTGGCAAGGAACCTGCTGCACTCCAGGACATTTTGTCCAAGCGCTCATTCCTGTATGAAACTGAAGTACTTTGTAAACCCCCCAACCATCAGCTCCATTCCTAGCTGCCCAAAAGCACCACCTTTACTCTCCACGAAGGAATGAAGACACCTCTTTGAAAAGCTTTGCAAAACCAAGGGAAGCAAGGCAGGAGGGCAGGGAGCCTGCAAAGGATGGGGTTTGAGCTCCTGAGATCATCAAACTGACAGAGCAGCTCCTTGGACACACCAATGCAATTCTGACACTGGAAAAATAACAGATCCCAAGACAGAGCTACAGCCAATAAACCTCAGGAAAGCTGCAGTGGCACCTCAGCAGCGAGATCCCTGCTCACCACACCCTATCCATCCATCCATCCCTCCATCCATCCATCCATCCCTCCATCCATCCATCCCTCCATCCATCCATCCATCCATCCATCCATCCATCCATCCATCCCTTCATCCATCCATCCATCCATCCCTCCATCCATCCATCCATCCATCCATCC
>NW_024582089.1:692316-813232 GCF_017639235.1 Corvus kubaryi | reverse complement strand
TCCATCCATCCATCCATCCATCCATCCATCCATCCATCCATCCATCCCTCCATCCATCCATCCCTCCCTCCATCCATCCATCCCTTCACCCGACTAAGCTTTGCTGGCTGCCACTGTGCTCAGTGAGGACAGATGGACATGGCATGGCTGTCCTGTGATACATCACACCAGGAGCTGCTGGAAGATGGCTGTACTGGAATAGTCACTTCTTCTGATGGTGCCAAAACCAGTTGAGGACACTTGGTCTGTTCACCCTGGAGAAGAGGAGCCTGAGGTCAGACCTCACTGGGGGCTGCAGCTCCTCCCAAGGGGCAGCTTCAATCTCTGCTCTCTGTGAGCAGAGACAGGACCCCAGGGAAGGGCTGGAGCTGAGCCAGGGGAGGTTTAGGCTGGAGATCAGGGAAAGGTTCTTCCCCAGAGGGTGGTGGGACTCTGAACAGGCTCCCCAGGGAATGGGCATGTGCCCGAGGCTGCCAGAGCTCCAGGAGCATTTGGCCAAGGCTCTCAGGGATGCCCAGGGTGGGATTGTTGGGGTGTCTGTGTGGGGCCAGGGGTTGGACTGTGCGTCCCTTTCAATTCAGGATATTCCATGATTTTATGATACACAGATAATAAAGATCCTCTGTTTTATCACAGGGCTCACTGTTGGCAGAAAGCATCTAACATATATAGGAGGGGCATCGTGCCACATGAGGTGGAAAGGACTGTGATTATTTCAGAGACCACCTTTGTTTTTCCACACCAGCACAGCATGGAACCTCAGCATGGTCCCACCAGCCATCGCTCAGCCTCCACACGCTGCACAGCCCACAGAAAGGATCATTTATATAAAAACGTGTGTGTGCTGCAGGTAGGCCAGGCTCCTGTTTATGCACCAAATCCAGCAAAGGCTGGGAAGCTGGGACTGAAGCCAAGGGCAAAGAGCAGGATCTGGATGATACCGCTGTGATTGCTTATCACTCTGCTTGATACTTGGCTTAGCAAAAGCAGGTTACTCAGTTCTCTCTACCTGTCTTCAATTAACGGATTTTGTGCCTGCAACACTAAATAAAAATGCCCAGAGCCTGCATGATGGCTGAGGCCAGGAGCTGCAGCACTGCTATGGAATAAAGGAGCTCCTGTGACCTTCAAGAACAGTTGCTGTGTGAAGTTGGGACCTCGGGCACTTGGCATTGAATTCAGCTCAGTGCAAATGCTAATTTTCTTTCTCCCGCCTCAGCCAAGGTTCTGGATCTCCAGTCGAATTGTGCAGTCACTCAGGGAAATGCTGCACTTCTCTGTCACCTTTGCAAGAGCAGGTCTGAGGAGCAGCTCTGGGGAGCAGCTCTGCCACCAAAGTTCCTGAGGTTACCAAGCCTGTCTTGCTCCTCTTCACTTCTCTATGGCTTTGGTAGCAGGGGTCACACTCCAGACAGGAGCAAAGCTCATTCCCTCAAACACAGCCTGAAGTACAAAGATTTCTGTCATCTCTGCCTCCTCTTCCTCAGAAGTCAGCTGCAAGGAGAGGACAGCCCTGGCCAGGATCTGATGTGCACAGCTGGACACAGACACCCCTGGATCCAACAGCTGGACGTGAGTCTTGCTGGATTCAAAGACCAGTGGGAAGAATTCCCAAAAACTACCTGAGACCTAATCACCTGACAGGTCTGGTTGTTTCTACTTGCCACTCTCCAGATTAAAGGAAATTGGTGTATTTGCATTTTCCTTCACAATTCCTTACTTATTCCTCCTGACTCTGCACAACAGCTACTCATGTAGCGCAAGGAGCAGGACCAGAATTATTAGATTCTTTCCTGGCTCCACTCCCACACTAGGGACTAACAGGGATGCTCTGCAGAGGTTATCTCACTCCAGGCAAACACAGCAGGGCTGATACTCCCACTTCAAGGCACGATGAAAGTGGACACAAGTTTCCTTTTGGAAAGGTCCAATTCAATGCTTCTTTCTTCAGAGATTTTATACTCCTTTTTTTTGAGTGACTGTCAAACAAGACATGTCACAGTGCCCTCAGGTACTCACCACATGCTTGAGGTTTTGCAAAAAACAGTGAAAATGTAGTAGCATCTCGGAAGAGAGATTTTCCAATTTCTTGTCTATTTGTTCTACTAACAAATTTGACCACTTTGGTTGTTCGATGCAGCAAGAACAGGGCAGAGAGCAGAGTCAGCACCACTCTTGAGGACCTGAAGCTCATTTTCAGCTGGACCAGAGGTTCTTTCAGCTCATGTCTCTCGAGGCAGTGTGAGAATGTGTCCAATCTCCAGCAGTGCTTCTCCTTCTGCACCACCTTGGCTTCCATGGCTCTGTAGCTCCAGAATACCTGAACCAGAGGCTGTGTCCAGCAGTCCCTTGGGCACCTTCCCTCTTTAACTGCTTCCCAGAGCAGTATGTTTCCAAACTCAGGCCACTAGAGGCCACCACCTTGTCTTCTTACTCCACGGGCTGAAGTTGCAGGTTTGCAGTGATCTGCAGAGCTGACGGACCAACACAAACTGCTCATGCCTGTATTCCTCTTGAAGACCCCAATTCTGTAATTACAGAAAAGTCTCTGTGCAGTTAAAGGTTCCTACCTGCTCACTGAACAAAGGGTTTGGAATTTAGACATATTCAGTCCTTTCTCCTTCGCCTCTTGGCTCACACATCCACACTTATTTTCTCCTCTCTGAGACAACAAGAGCCTTTACAGCAAGAATCCACCACATCATTGTGCTACTTATTGCAGCAGAAGATGCAGCACAAGCCAATGGTCCTTTCAAAGCTATGTGCTTGGTAGAAACATGGACCTTCAAATAGAAACAGAGTTGGAACCTCCTCCAGGGTGGCAGGAACTCACTTCTGTCAGTGCACGGTGCCAGGAGAGCTCTCAGGTGGGCCCTTCCTCCTGAGAGCAGCTTGAACCTGCTCATGTTCAAAGGGAAGGAAAGCAGGGGCAGAGCCAAGGGGACACTCATTCTGTGACCACGAGCACTGAAATACAGCGTAAGGTGACGCAGTGCTGCCGAACCAGGGTGAGGCTTCAGGGCTGTGTGGGCAGCCCGATGCTGCCTCGGCTCTGCAGGGTTCCCCTCACGCGCAGAACCGTCCTTGAAGCCACGCCATGGGAGTGAGAACGCGCTGGAGCAGCAGTGGCCATGGCTTGTGACAGCAAGCCATGCTGCACATCCCACCAGGAAGCAAATTCCTCTTTGCTGGAATTATCCCAGGCTGCCGTGGCCTCCCAGTGACAGACATGCTTTGGGAAGGGAGTATAGGAACACAACCACTCTGTGTTTTATCTGTGGCCAGTGTGCGTGAGCTCAAAAGCCAGCTTTGTCTTCTTACCCATCCGGAGAGAACCTCAGTGGCTTAACTTGGGCTGCAGACTAGTCAGAGCACAGGGGGTCAACACACTGGAACTCAGCGATGCCACAAAAGGTTAGTTTGGGAAGGCATTTAAGGAGAACAGTTTTCACCGTTCTCGGATCAAACAGCAGAACAAATCAAACATAGGAGCAATCAGATGAATGAGAACAGGACAGTTTATTAGCATTTCATGTTTGGAGAACAGGGCCATTAAAGCAAGTTCTGACTGCAGAAAGGAAAATGAGATCCTTCCCCTGGACACCTTTAACATCCTCCTCCTGGGTGACAATCCCCAAATATATGAATACAAAGCATAAAAAATGGAATAGACACAGTGAAGATTATTTCTTACCTTCATTTCCTCCTCCATTTCAGAGAGTTTCCGCTCCAGGGCTCGCTTCTCCTGTTTACAAGGATTCATAACAAAGAGGGTCACATGGATTTAGAAGAAAAATTTACAGTGTTTTCTTTTAAAGAAAAACAAGAGTCTTGTGTTTCTGTAGCAGCATTCCCTGAAGAGCACCCCAAAGCAAGGCAGAGGTTACAACCAGGAGCTGATCAGATGGGACAGGGCAGCTGGCAAACCAGCAGGGATACGTGCTGGGCCTGTTTGGGCAGATCCCAAGCTCTATTCATACCCCTAATGAAATTCTCCCCCATTTTCAGTGATCCCAGTTCTCAGGAGTTGCTGATGTAATGTGATTTTGAGCTCTGTAGGTGAAACCATGGATTTATACTCCACTAAAAGGGGCAATGAGAAAAGTCACTGAGCCACTCAAATAGGAAACAGAACAAGGAAATTCCCTGCCTGGAAATCCTGTTTCTCCCAGATAATCCAGGGCTGCAAAGCTGACTGCTTTCGGTGCATTTTGAGAAGGGAGGATTAGACTCTGCCATGTGAGCGGCCTCAGCTAAGCCTGTGCCAAGGAGGGCAGATCTGAACTCCTTCAGTGACTTTCCCAACACGAAGGGGCTCAAACTGCTCCAGGGACATGCCCTGAGAAGCGGGAAGGGGGAAACATGAATGAAGAACAGGATTTACACTCTCTGCCCTGCTCCTTTGCCCTATGCAAGGAGCTATGAGGCCAGGAGAGTGAGGAAAAGGCAGCTTCTGAGTGTGCTGTGGATGATGAGATCACTTTTTGCCCACAGCACGGTTCATCCAGGGATTCATCAGTGCAAAATGCATGAGCCATCCTGGAAACAGTTAATGCATCTTCACTGAGAACAGCTGAACACATTTTTACTTTCTCAGGATCCTGTATTTGTGGCTGTTGTGATCCTAATTCAACAGAAGTTATGCAGGATGTTGCCCTGACTTCAACAAGGCCAAGTTCAAGGTCCTGTCCCTGGGTTGGGGCAGTCCTTGGTATCAACCCAGGCTGGGGGATGAAGGAACTGGGAGCAGCCCTTCCAGGATTTTTCCTTGTTCCTCCACCACCTCAAACCAGTCTTTATTTGTAAGGATTGAGAATGTTTTAAAGCAAAATGGACCAACAATCCCTCAGTGTGATACAATCCATTGGTCTGCAGCTGCTTAAAACGAAAGAGAGGAATCAGAAGGAAGCTGATGTGCAAAGAGAGCAGCAGAGTCTCAGGCCCTGGAAAGGTCAGAACACAATTATCACTGTGCACTGCCCCTCAAGGCAAAAATACAACTTATCTCTTAATTAACGCTTTCCTTCTAGAAATGAGCGCCCTGCACAGCAACACAAGGAACAGGCTGTGACTCAGAAGAAAGCAGAGACACGTACCCTCTTCTCCATCTCCAGCATGCTGGACCGGTCAGAAGTTTTCTCCTGTTTCTGCTATGGAAATTAAAAATAGAAAGTGATTAAACCCGAGAGCACTGACAGAGTGCTGCACAAAGGCCAAGACAGCCCACAGATGTTCTTGCTTGGGATGCCACAAGTTGATTTACAAAATTACTTGCTTATTTCTGTCTCCTCCATGGCACCTTCCCTCCCAAGAACACCCTCCCAGGAGCTCCCCTCCCTTTCCCATCCTGGAACAAGTGTTGATTTGCCACAGCCAGTGCTCAGTTTTTTCCAGTCAGGACCTGGATTTTCCCTTACCTGGGCTGCTTTTTCCAACTTTGCTTTGATATCAGCCAGCTCAAGCTGGGCTTCTTGCAGCTTTGACTTCAGCTTTTGATTTTCAGACAGGGCGCTCTCGTATAACTGAAACGCAAAACAAGAGCTCAATTAACCAGGCTGCTCCTGGTTAATTAACCCCATTCCCCCTTGCTGCTCTGAGCAGACGTGTGCCCTCAGCACTGAGCTGAGGGGTTCACTTTGCTCCCACACATCAGGAGATGAGAAGGGAAAACAAAACCAACTTGGATGCTTTACTTATGTTTTCATAATTCATGAATAAGAAATAAGAAAACTGCTGTTGAATTTTGTAGGGAGTTTAAAAACAGCCAAGAGGCGAAAAAAGGGATGGTTTTAATTTAGGTAATTCTTTACTCACAGGATGGTGAGGCTCTGGCACAGGGCCAGAGAAGCTGTGGCTGCCCTATCCCTGGCAGTGTCCAAGGCCAGGCTGGACGGGGCTTGGAGCAGCCTGGGACAGTGGAAGGTGTCCCTGCCATGGCAGGAGGTGGAATGGGATGAGCTTTAAGGTCCCTTCCAATCCAAATCACTGGATTCTTTGAAACAGAGAAAATGAAAATAAACATCTTCTCTTTCTTCCCACTGTTTCTTGGGGCCGGTTTCTGCAGCAACAGGCAGGTTCTGTGGTGTGTGCAGATGATGTGTTTGGATTTTAGCTTTTATACTTTTCATATATTTGTAATCCTGCAATTCTTTAGTGTATAACTCTAAACTCCATATACAGTGCTAGCTGCTGTTCTCCCATTGTGGTCAGACAAAACAACTCCTCTCTAGGCCTGAAACACAAGGACACCTCACTGCCTCAAGCCCTGAGAAATGTAAACAAAAGTGAGTTGAGGGGGAGCAAACTTGGGGTAAGTGGCTTCATTACCTGAGAGGTAATTGGAGGATTAACCCCCGATATGCAAATGGACCAAACTCATAAAAGTATGAAAAACCTGTGACCCCATCGTCCATTTTTGGGTGTAGTCCCTGGGGGCTTTGACTGCCCTAAATGTACCTGAAGGCCCTTCAATAAATACAACTGCTTTTTATACTCTTAATTTTGTCTAGCCTCTGTTTTCAGGTAGTCCCAAAAAGGCATCACAGTGACAATAATACATTTAAAAACCCCTACTTTCTTATAGTCCTTGTTGCTCTCCTCCTCTGCGCGGCTGCTGAGGGTGGCGAGCCGGTTCTCCCTGCGGCTGTAGGCACTGGAGCGGCTGGAGGCACGGTCGCTGTAGGACGAGTCACTCGTGGTGGGGTTCGTAGCTGCTTCCAACCTGAAACAGGAGGAAGACCCAGCACTGTGGAGCTGTGGTAACTTGGAACAGCCAGCACAGGGCCCAGCTGGTTGGGACTGAAGGCTGTGGCAGACCCAGCTGAGCAGGGGCTCTGGGGTGTGTGGGAGTACCCTCCACTCAGCCTTGGGGACTGCTGCCCAAAACCCAGCAGTCACCACCACTACAACAACTGGAAAAAATCCCCAGGGTACCAGCCCAGCCCCCCATGGGCAGTGACTTCCCACGAACCTCTCATCTCCAGGGTGGGAACGAGCTCCGTTTCTAAGAGGGCAATGAGGTAAATAATTTGGGGAGTAAAGAACAGAAGCAAACTGGAGCCACAGCTGAGCTCAGGAAAGGACCACACAGCCAGTAGCAGGCTGGATTTGAAGCACAAGGAATCCTCAAAGCCATACAAAAACATGCTGCCAATAAATATTAAACAGAAAAAAAAACTAAAAAAAGAAAATTCTTACCTGGAAAGTCTTTCATGCTGAAGGGGAAAAAAAAAAAAAAAAGAAAAAGGTAATTAATAATGGGGAGAATTAAAGGTTCAATTCAAAAACTGCAGAGCTTCCAGGCAGCAGCGATTTCCTGCCTCAGATACCAGCACCCAGCTCATGCCAGGCTACACAGAGATTTCCCAGCCCAAACTGAGAATTGCCAATCTCTGCCTGAATCTTCAACTGCTTCAGCTCCTCCAAAGCATTTATTTTGCCCACCTAAGAAATCCTGAACCTTGCTGTTCAAATCCTCATTTCCAGAATTGAAATTCCTTCCCTGGAATCCAAACTAATCTATTGTTCCCCTTTTCCAGTGAAGTTATTCTTCCTGACTTCGATCACTGTGCTGTGTGTGATGTGGGTGAGGCAGAATAACAGACACAGGGATCTCCCAGTGGTTGTGCTAAACTTGAGAAAATCACACTCTTCTCTCCATGAGCAAGTACCTCCCCAAGGAGAAAAGCTTCACCATGGCACACAGAGACACAACAGCAGCTGCAGGAGGGAGGGAGAAGACCCTTACACCAGGGTGGATGAAGCCTGTGTTGGGTTCTTCTTTCCCCATCAACATCCAAACCTCTACTGTGCTGTCCTCATGCTGCCTTTGGACATTGAGAGGCTGGAGCATGTCCAGAGAAGGACAATGAAGCTGGGGAAGAGTCTGGAGCACAAGGAGCAGCTGAGGGAGCTGGGGGGATCCAGCCTGGAGAAAAGGAGGCTCAGGGGGGACCTTGTGGCTCTGCTGCCAGGGAACAGGGACAGGAGGAGAGGGAACGGCCTCAGGCTGGGCCAGGGGAGGCTCAGGTTGGATACTGGGGAAAATTTCTTCTTTAAAGGGTGGTCAGGCCCTGGCAGAGCTGCCCAGAGCAGTGGTGTAGTCACCATCCAAGAAATGTTCAAAAATGTGTAGATGTAATAACCAGGGGACATGGGTTAGTGGTGAACATGGCAATGCTGGGGGAATGTTTGGGCTCAATGATCTTAGAGGGCTTTTCCAACTTAATAATTCCATGATTCTATGAATATCCTACAGAGGCTGGATGTGGTAAACCACCATTTCAATAAAGTTTTCTGGATCGAACAGTTCCTTCCTACAATTGCATAAATCCAGTGGTGACAGCAGCACTGTCCCCCAGGACATGCCACACTGACAGTCACCTCCTCCACACGGTTTCTGTCTGACAGACATTTACTCAAATTCCAGGTACTTTCCAACTCTTTACGGTCCCTTGAACTGGAAGTTGAGCCCAATATTCCTCTGCTGGTTTATCAATAGCATCATTGTTCTGAGTGAGCACAAACCTCCCACAGGCACTTCCAGCCAATTCCCCATGCTCTTTTTAATAGAGTCAACACAAAGGACATCACAGAGCAGATGAGGGGTCAGGCTTTTAGTGCCCAGACATGATCGAGCTGCTTGTGCTGTCAGCTACACCAGTAAATCCAGTGCTAACGCCTTGCTGGGAGGCAGATCTGCTGCCTGTCTGGCACTTCAGACCTCCCGCTCCAGCCTGGCACGCAGACAATGCCCCTGCTCCTGGGCAGGGATCTGGGGGTACCCCATGGAGAGAGGAGTTATGTCACCCATTACACGGAGGAGGAGGGTGGACAAGTGACCCAGCCACCTCTCCACTCAAAGCCTGAGGAGCACAGGGGCAGGTCCCAGAGCATCCCGCCCTGTGCCCAGCCCTGCCTGCTGCTTGCCAGGACACGGCCACCTATTACCTGCACCTGGCTACTGAGATTTTAATTCATCCTGCCCTAATGTGACCCTCATCTTGCATCCTGATTCAGGATGGGAGGGTCCCCAGGGAGTCTGCAGTGCGTGGGCTCTGCAGCACAGCCTCTGACATGCTGTGCTGTGAGCTGACCAGCACCAGATAAATGAACCGACGGGACCCGGCACGTGGAGCCCCGCGGATGGACCACACGCTCAGACAAAGCTGCTGCGTGCAGGGATCAAAAGGACAAACAAACCCTGCTGTGAATTAGCACATTCTCCCTCCAGCTGTGCCCACAGGGCCACCCTCAGCCAGGCTCTTGGGCAGGTCTAGTGCCAACCAAAGCTCCAGGAGGCCATCCTGGTGCAGGCATGGGCGCCGAGCCATGGCAGTGGGTCCACCCTGGTATTATTTTACTTGCTCTAATAAAATCTCTCTTCTCTTTTCATCTTACAAGAGAGAAACCTCCCAAGGAAGACAGCAGATGCATTTCCACCACGGCTAAGCCCTGCTGCACCTCCACAAGCCATGTTGCACACTGTCTGGGAAGCATTTCATGCGACTCAATGCCCAGAAACTGCCTGATGTCATGACAGGGACACAGCCCTCTTGTCCAAACAGCTGTGGCTTGGGCCATGCTCTGTATGAAACCTGAAGGCAGCAGGTTGGGACACTTTCTGTACAGCTGGTCTCTGGCACAGGGCTGTTGTTAGAAAGACAGACCACAAATCCAAGCACATCCTGGGCTCATGCAGGGCAGGGCAGATCCTGCCCCTGTGCCCCGCTCAGCTGAGCCCCCACCTACAGAGCTGCCTCCAGCCCTGGGTTCCAGCACGGGAAGGACCTGGAGCTGCTGCAGCGAGTCCAGGGGAGGCCACGGAGCTGCTCTGAGGGCTCTGGAGCCCCTCTGCCCTGGAGCCAGGCTGGGAGAGCTGGGGGTGTTCACCTGGAGAAGAGAAGATTCTGGAGAAACCTTGGAGCCTTCCAGGGCCTAAAAGGGTTCCAGGAGAGCTGGAGAGGGACTTTAGACAAGGGATGGAGTGACGGGACAAGGGGGAATGGCTTCCCACTGCCAGAGAGCAGGGATAGATGGGATATTGGGGAGAAATTCTTCCCTGTGAGGGTGGGGAGGCCCTGGCACAGGGTGCCCAGAGAAGCTGTGGCTGCCCCATGCCTGGAAATGTTCAAGGCCAGGTTGGATGAGGCTTGGAGCAACCTGGGCTAGTGGAAAGTGTCCCTGTCCGTGGCAGGGGTGGGATTGGATGAGCTTTGATGGTCCCTTCCCACCCAAACCAGTCTGGGATTCTGGGATACTACAAAGGATTTCCCGTTTTCAGCCACACACACGCTGATCTCTCCACAGTGCTTTGTTAGATGAGCTTTCAACATTTGTTTCTTAAACCTCTCCGCAGCCTGACAGCTCCTTTTGAATCCTGGCCCAATGACCCAAGCTCCCCTGAAGAGCCAGAGAAGGGAATTACAGTGATTAACAAGGCTCTTGTTGAAAGTTATTTGTGCACTTTATGCTAATCCCCTTCAGTGACGATTTTTGCTATGATGACAAACATCTGGGCAAGTAATCCACTCCTTAGCAAGCCTGAATTTACTTCAGCAAATGCACTTGCTAATGGATTTGAACAGTGCTGGGAAACACCATGTGGCTGGGCAAGGTGACATGGGAACCAGGCAATGAACCCAGGCAGGTCCCCGAGCCAGCCTGGGCACTTGCAGCAAGAGGAAAAAGCACTACTGTCCTTGTTTTTCCTTCAAAGAAATGAGAATTTCCACATAAAGAGAGACCAGGGGCATGCTTCCACAAAGGAAGGGTGGGGTAAGAAAGGAATCACTTTAAACATACACAGCAAAAAAGGGGGAAATCCCCCAGGCTTATTATATTTACAACTTTCCAACAGATGGATGCTGAGATGGATTGGTTCAGACGGTGACTGTCTCTGTGTGTTTACAGAGAAGCAAAGTGCCAGATGAGAGGGGAGGATCTCCATCATTCCTGCTGCTGCCAGCATTGAGCAGAGCCACCCTGCAGTAACCTGGAATCACAGAATCACAGCACCATTAAGGTTGGAAAAGCCCTCTAAGAGAAGAACAATGAAGCTGGGGAAGAGTCTGGAGCACAAGGAGCAGCTGAGGGAGCTGGGGGGGCTCAGCCTGGAGAAAAGGAGCTCAGGGGGGACCTTGTGGCTCTGTACAACTCCCTGACAGGAGGGGGCAGCCAGGGGGTGTTGGGCTCTGCTCTCAGGGAACAGGAACAGGAGGAGAGGAAATGGCCTCAAGTTGTGCCAGGGGAGGTTCAGGTTGGATATTGGGGAAAATTTCTTCCCTGAAGGGGTGGTCAGGACCTGGCACAGCTGCCCAGGGCAGTGGTGGAGTCACCATCCTTGGAAGTGTTTAAAAAACATGTGGATGTGGCACCAGGGGACATGGGTTAGTGGTGAACATGGCAGTGATGGGGCAGTGGTTGGACTCAACGATCTTAGAGGGCTTTTCCAACCTTAGTGACTCCGTGATTCCACCATTCTATGAAGCACTGGAGTAGGTGCTTAACTGAGACATCCCTGCCATTTGTTCAAAGAGAGACAAACATCTTCAGAGGCCACTGGGACGTCACACTGGAGATGTTGTTTCAGCAGAAAACAGCTTCCTTCCAGCTCAGTTCTGCCCTGTGACCACGGCACATTTGGAACCCTCTCCATGTGCTTCCAGCTGCTCCATCAGCGCAGCCCCCGCTGGTCCTGCCCGCACTGCCCTGTCCTCTCAAACAGCCACGAAACATTCACTGGAATTCCAGCAGCATTGGCTGGCTCCCTGCACTGCCCATGGAAGTGACAAAGGAGGTTGTTTGCTCAGAGATGCCATCCCAGAGCTGGAAATTCCAAGGTCAGAATGAGAAGGTGAAGGACAAAACTCTCCTTCCTTCATTGCCAGGAAGAGAAGTTGGGAATGAACAGAGGGAATGAAGAGCTGAGGCATCACACGTGCACTTGGCTGAGCTGGTGCAAGAAGGGTCTTTTCCTTCCTGACTTTCCTGAAGGAAACTTTTAGGGTTTGAAAGGGGGTGCTGAGAAAACTGCTGTATCCACTCCAGTCATCATCAACAAACCACTCAAGGCTTTTTTATTTCCGTGGCAAATGTGGAGCAGCACTGCAGTTTTGCCCAGATTCCTTTATTTCCCCTGGGATCAAAATTCAACTAGAAACATCAAGAGCCAGGGAAGCATCAAGTTGTGAAATTATCCTTCCATAATCTAAACAGGGTCAGAGCACTGCAGGGGTTGGGCTGGGGGGAAGATGCAGGGCTGGAGGCGGCTGTCCTGATTCGGAATCCAGCACAGCAGCCGAGCTGAGCCCCAGCACTGCTGCCCAGACACCCAAGGGGGTGACTTCTAAAGGAAAACTAAAAAGTACGGAGCACTTGCAGCCTTAGTCACAAGCTTCTGGTAATTCTCCACTCTTGGAGCTCTCACCATCCCTCCTGTCCACCGTCCCTCCTGTCCATCTCACGGTGGGCAGCACGTCCAGGTAGTGCTGGGGTGGTGGAGGACACTGAAGGGGTTCAGCCCATTTTGCCAGCTCAGAGATGATCCAACCCAGGTGAGCTGGAAAAACATCAGGATCTGAGATGGGACCCAAGAAGAAGGGCAAAGAGCACCACAGAACTGTGGCATCACAGGATGGTTTGGGTTGGAAGGGACTTTCAAAGCTCATCCAGTTCCATTCCCTACCATGGGCAGGGACACCTTCCACTAGCCCAGGTTGCTCCAAGCCCTGTCCAACCTGGCCTTGGACACTTCCAGAGATTCTCAGGGTGCTGACATTGGTCAGTCTCAGGGAAAACGCATAGCTGGGTACTGGCTCCACCCACCCAGAGTGCTGGGATGCTGCCTTGTGCCAGGAATACCATCCAGGGCTGATTTTAAAAACATACTCAGACTGTGAAGGGCAGGAGCCTTCCCTTAAAAACTCAGAAAATTTTGCAGCTGTTGGGAGCTCAGTGATGAATAATTAAAACCAAATTCCTCATGGAAGGTTTCAATAAAATGCAGCCCTGAACTGCAGTGCCAAAAGGGGGATTGGCCGCTGCTCGTGCCAAGGCAGAAACTGCCCTAATTGCTTCCACTTGCGTTCTGTGGCTGAGGTTGGAGCCAGTGAAGGCACAATTCCCTACTATTTACATTTTTTTCAAGAAAAAAGAAAAAAAAACAAAGAAAAAAAAAAGATAAAAAATCAGATGCTTTGGGAACATTTTATGCTTCTTTATCTCCAACTGGCCAATCTCAGGACAGTGTAAACTATTTTAAGGGAGTTGTCAAGGAATTTATTTTGGTGTATTTTGTCTCAGAAATCCTGATCAATGCCTATGATTAATTAACCACCATGCAATGAGACCAATGGGCACAGCTCCAGCTCTGCCCTCCTTTAAGGAACAGGGGACATTTTAGAAACCCCTCAATTTTATTCTTGTGCTGGCAAATATCCTCTTGATGAGCCATGTTTATTTTAGAAATTAAATATAAAATAAAGCCATCTGGTTTTGGTGTTCTTTCCCTTTTATAAGCAAAAGCCACTACGTTCCTGCAGTTACGTAGCTCGGCTGCTCCTACATGAGCTCCAGTGTTGGGCCAGGCTGACGTGTGTTCCAAAGGACAACCTCTCCCTCTTAGGAGCATGGAATGTCCTGAGCTGGAAGGGATCCATGAGGATCGAGCCCACCTCGTGGCCCTGCACAGACACCCCAACAATCCCACCCTGTGCATCCTGGAGAGCCTTGGCCAAACGCTCCTGGAGCTCTGGCAGCCTCGGGGCTGTGCCCATTCCCTGGGGAGCCTGGGCAGTGCCCAGCACCCTCTGGGGGAAGAACCTTTCCCTGCTCTCCAGCCTGACCCTGCCCTGGCCCAGCTCCAGCTGTTACACTGGGTCCTGTCCCTGCCACAGAGAGCAGAGATCGGAGCTGCCCCCCATGAGGAGCTGCAGCCCCCAGTGGGGTCTGACCTCAGGCTCCTTCAGGCTGAACAGACCAAGTGCCTCCCCGTGTGGCCCCTCCAGACTCTTCCCTATTTCTGTGTCCCTCCTTTGGACACTCTCCAATAGCTTCAGATCCTTCTTATATTGAGGTGCCCAGATCTGCCCCCCGGACTCGAGGCGAGGCCATGCCAGGGCAGAGCAGGGTGCTGCTGAGGGCAGGGATCCTCCAGGAGCCGGCACAGCCAGAGCTAAGCTGGAAGGAAGAAAAGCCAGGAGGAGGCTGCCTGGGACACCTCAGACCATCCCTAGTGGGTACAATTCAGGTCAGTGTTCCCCTCCAGCCGCATTTATCATTCCAGTCAGGAATGGCTGGGATCAAGTTCAGTTTTTCAGTGGGTGCAGAACTCAAAGGTTTGGCTGAACTCTGCTTTTGGGAGTTATTTTGAGGTCATTGCCTCCCTCAGAACGCTGCTCCTCTGACCTGAGAGCTGTGGTTTGTGTAGCATCCCATTAGCTCCACCGGTGTGATCGATGTGCTGCTTCCAGCTCGAGCCTGCAATTGTGCAAATGCAAGGGTTCCAAAATCCCATGGATATGATTAATAATCCAGTGCAGCCAAACCACCTCCATGTAACCTCTAACTCCCCAAAGCCTGATGCAAAATATGTTTTCTCAAACTATAAATCAATAAATTTTGCTTAAGAAAAACTGCTATTACTGAAGCATAATATTAAAAGCTTCTCCAAGATGGAATAGTGGCTTTGGCAGCTGGCTGCAGCAGATCCCATCGTTTTCAGTACAAACAGCACGTATTTAATCAGAAACAAACATCCAGGGTTGTGAGGGACTGATGGCCACATCTCCTGCCATCCCAAACAAGCTACAGTCAGATGCTGGTCTGTGCCATGTGTGCCATGGCCAGCCTGTGGCTCAGTGCTCAAAACCCTCCCACAGCCCATGGGCTTTCCAGCAGCTGCAGTTTATTCCCATTGTCTCTTGGGGATAAAACTCGCCATGTAAAACATCAGGCTGGAGAGTATTTTAATTTAAGAGAGGCCATAATTCTGAAACCCAGGGTTTGTTGCTCTTTTTTCCTTCTTTTCTAAGGGATCAAATTTTATTGGTGAAAAATTTAATTTTGCAAAGAGACATGATCTTAGACAAAACTCTCCAGACATGAGGAAATAAAAACTGAGCAGCCAAGTGACATGAGAAGAAAAGATTTCTGCTCCTAAATTTCTTCCAGATGAGAATGCCACAGGTCTGCAGGAACCCCTTCCCTGCCCTGCAAAAGCTCTGGCAGGATGTTCTCAGGTGTTTCATCAGGGACTTAAATACCTCTTGAGCCACCAGTGAGGGTGAGAGCTGCCAACAGCCAACCCGGCAACTTTTCAGCATAAAGTTCACTCCAAAATCCAGTGAACACCTACTGAGCCAGCAGCCACATTCCCACAACAGCACTGTGAGCACAGGCAGCACATGGCAGTGAGACTGGAACCACGGAATCACAGAACTGTGAAGACTGGAAAAGCCCTCTAAGACCATCAAGCCCAACCATTCCCCCAGCACTGCCATGTTCACCACTAATTCATGCCCCCAGGTGCCACATCCACATGTGTTTCAAACACTCCCAGGGATGGTGACTCCACCTCTACCCTGGGTGGCTGTGCCAGGGCCTGACCACCTTTTCAGGGAAGAAGTTTTCCCCCGTACCCAACCTGAACCTTCCCTGGGGCAACTTGAGGCCATTTCCTCTTGTCCTGTTGCTTGTTACCTGGGAGAAGAGAATGATCCCCACCCAGCAGTGCTGGGTTAATGTTTGGACTCAGTGATCTTAGAGGGCTTTTCCAACCTTAATGGTTCCATGATCCTATGATTCTATGCACCACCTCCCATGAATAGCCCAAGTAGAGCTGCCAGTACACAGGGAAATGGATGAACCAGGCTCTGTCTCTCTTCCAGCCCTATTTTTGATGGGCTTGTGTTTATTTTATGAAAAACAGAACTCTCATGGGCTCCTGCAGGGAAGCAGACACTGGTTTCCAGCTCAGCAGGCTGAAGTGGTTTGCTGCTCCCAGAGGTTCCTCCCACTCTCCCCATCACTCCTGTGGCTGCTCATTCCCATCCTGCAGCACTTCCCCCCTCTCTGTCCCTGGTTTTGTGGCTGTACCACGAACTGACCCAAATTAAGGGTATCTTCTTTCTCCTCCTCCCTTCACCCCTTTTACAGTCCCAGCTGATTCCCTGCTCTGGTGGAACCTAAAGTTGCCCCTGACCTTGTGACCTCCTGCAATGAGGTTTCAAGGCTGAGCTATCCCAAGGGATTGCTCTCCAAGTGCTTACCCAGCTTCTCCAAAGGCAACACCTCTGACCAGGCAGCTGAGGGTCAAACGGGAGCTTTAAATGAGGCCGCAGTGTTACATCAGATCCTCTCCAAATCATCCATGACCACTCAGAGCCTTTAATAGTTAACAGACTCCCTGCTCCAGCTTTGGCTTGGATCAATTCTGTTGCTCTGGAGGGAGGAGAGCTGAAGGAACTTCAGCCTCAGGAACAGAAGCCATTCACCCCACAGGTCACAGCACATGCCCTGACCCGTGTTGTTTATACATCCAGATGCAGGAGCATCGTCTGGCTACTGAGTCACAGCAGGGAACATCTCATGGGTGGTGCCCTGGGAATGACCAGAAGTTCCCGATATGCTTCCAGATATAGACATGTGCAGAGAAAAACTCAAAAAAAACCCCAAGGACAAACAATGTAGAAGGATTTCATCCCAATACCCATCTGAGAAACATGATGCTTGAGGAATAACCAGGGATAAACAAAGCAGGGTGCTGGAGAACACAGACGAAGGTTAATTGCCTGAAAGTTCAAGTTTCAGTATTCCACATTTCTTGTTGGCTGCTGGGAGAGAAGGGAATCATTTCCACAAACACTGTGTAACTAGTCAGCAATCCAGAAATTAGATGGAAACTGTCATGAGACAACTTATTTGATCCTGTTTCAATTTATGCAGCATCACTTTTATCACAACCAAATGGGTCCAAGCCACTAAATGGAAACACAGGAAGATAAAGGTTCCTGGAGAAATATTTTCATAACGCTTTTTATTCTCTAACACACTGGCAGTGGCAGCACAACAAGTTAAATGATTCATAGAGGAAAACCCCATGTGAGAATAAAGCTGTGACCAAGGAATATCTGGAATGAATGGAACCTGCTGCAAAAACACCACAGAGCAAAAACTGATCATCTGACACATTTATATTCCAAACTCAAGGAAGGCTGTGATCCTATCAGGCATTTCTAATGACCTCCCAGCACTCTGGGACACTGACTTTTTACATCGGCAAGCAACAGGACAAGTGCAGGGACAGTTTTAAAGTAAGAGAGGAAAGATTTAGATCAGATATAAGGAAGAAATTCTTCCTGCCCCATCCCTGGAAGTGTCCAAGGCCAGGTTGGACAGGGCTTGGAACAACCTGGGATAGTGGAAGGTGTCCCTGCCCATGGTGGGGGTGGGATGAGATGAGCTTTAAGGTCCCTTCCAACCAAACCCTTCTGGGATTCTGTGATTCTGTGATCACTTATACATTAACACCAACCCTGTTAGTGTGATTTGCATGCTGAGCACCTGCAGCTCAGCCACTCACATTCCTGTGCATTAGCTTTTCTTTCTGCTGTAAGATTCGTTTTGCTGTCCCCACGTATGTGTGCACACGACCGTAGCCAGCCTGGGTGCATTTGCTGCCATGGTAATCAGTGCTCAGAGCACTGCTCAGAGCACCACGGGCTCCATGTGGGGGCTCGTTAACAGAGATGGTGATTTGGGAACTGCTGCTTTTTATACTCAAGTATTACTATCAAGTGACTTGGTGAAAACATAAGGCCCATAAAAGGTGATGCTCCTGCATCCCATATTTCACCCAGCACGGCTCCTTCAGATGCTCCAATGAACGGCAGAATAAAATAAATCAGTGCAGACTGCTGCGTACACTTAGAGCTTTATTGCTGAGCCCTTCCTGATAAAATTCAGCTGGAAAGCTCAGGTTACGTGCTCTGAAGGCAGCTTAATGAGGGAGCGATCTAACATCAGAGGGAAAGAGCCTTGCAGCAAAACCATGAGCATGGACAGAACAATGAGAATTATACAGAATCTCTTGAGGAGTGAGTAACAACTATCAAGTGGCTACTTCACAACTGGGCTGGGTAGAGAATGGACTGAGAGCAGCCCTGGAGAGAAGGATGTGGGGGTGCGGGTGGATGAGAAGCTCAGCGTGCCCCGGCCACGTGCTCTGGCAGCCCAGAACCCCTGCGTGTGCTGGGCTGAGCCCCCAGCGTGGGCAGCAGGGCAGGGGGGATTCTGCCCCTGTGCCCGCTCAGCTGAGCCCCCACCTGCAGAGCTGCCTCCAGCCCTGGGTTCCAGCACGGGAAGGACCTGGAGCTGCTGCAGCGAGTCCAGGGGAGGCCACGGAGCTGCTCCGAGGGCTCTGGAGCCCCTCTGCTCTGGAGCCAGGCTGGGAGAGCTGAGGGTGTTCACCTGGGGAAGAGGAGGCTCCAGGGAGACCCCAGAGCCCCTTCCAGGGCCTAAAGGGGCTCCAAGAGAGCTGGAGAGGGACTGGGGACAAGGGCCTGGAGTGACAGGACAAAGGGGAATGACTTCCCACTGCTGGAGGGCAGGGATAGATGGGATATTGGGAAGGAATTTTTGGCTGAGGGGTGGGGAAGCCCTGGCACAGGTGGCCCAGAGAAGCTGTGGCTGCCCCTGGATCCCTGGAAGTGTTCAAGGCCAGGTCGGCTGGGACTTGGAGCAACCTGGGCTAGTGGAAGGTGTTCCTGCCCGTGGCAAGGGGTGGAGTGAGATAAGCTTTACGATTTCTTCCAGCCCAAACCACTCTGGGATTCTAAGTGATGGCAGCCACACAGATGCAGCCACTACTGAACCAGCAGCCCACACACATCAACGACAATTTTTTGATGGTCTTTTTTACAGCAAAAAATATCAGCTAACAAATCAAGAAGGAGCAGTTTATAAAAAAGGGGAAGGTTTGACAAAGAGGTGGGAAACAACAGAAAAGCTGCAACTGGAATCTCTGCAGTAAGCTGGGAGCATGCATTCTCCTTAACTTTTGTTTTCCCACCTAACCAATATCCCGTGGAGAAGCACAAGGGTTACAAAGTACCACAACAAACAGATGAATAAGCCTAATCACAAACTACATGGTACATCCTATGAAAAAATGACTGGCCTAGCAGCAGTAGGAATAAAAACAAAATTTAAAAAAAAAAAAAATTTCAGTCCTTGACTTCACTCTCACCCTTCCAATCCTGTCATTTATTTGCTTAAATGCACACAACAGGTTTCATGCCACTGGATGCCTATTACATCCTTGGAAATGAATATTATTTTTTTCAGGAGAAACCTCAAGCTAAATCACTATGGTGCAAAACATGATGAAAAGGTACCCACTGCCAAACACCTGAAGCTTGTGCCAAATAACTGGACGGTCTGAATTGATTTCAAAGGGGTTTGAGTTTCCTCTTTTGAGGAACATCTTCATTAAAGCAACATTTACCCTGGGGGATTTAACAGGATTTGGGTATTTTAGTTTGTGGAGGTCCCAGGGCTATGGGATGGTGCTGACCCAGCACAGGGACCAACCCCACCGTCACCATAAGCTCCAGGGAGGATATTCCCCCTCCTATGGATTGCATGAATTTACTGCAAAGTGCCCCCCCCTCCCGCCTTCCTTAGCTGTGCATTTGGGGAGTTCCCATCAATTAAAGGAAGAAAAACCCCAGGCAATACTATCCTAACTCCTAAGGAGGAGTATTCCAAGCAGCAGTGCAAGTGCAGACAGAATGCCACAGGAAACTGCTTGGCAAATGACATTTAATGCAGCTGTTTGGCACTGATACCTCGACAAGTCAAACCTCCTTTGCTCTGCCTGGTTCTCCAAGAGTTTTCTCCCTGTGTGCACCATGTGTGAGGCTCCTGCCTGCTCGTGTGTGCTCACACCCCTGCTCAGCTGAGAACGTTTAGAGCCCACAGCTCTGCTGGTATCAATGGACTGGATGGAAAGATAAAAGGTTCCAAGGTATCACATTCCTACCCGTTTATGAAGGGTGGCTCCTTGTGGCACAGGCCTGTTACTGTGGGCATGGGGGAGTGGGTGGGGAGGAATAAACACATGGGACAAACCCAGAGTAAACCAAACTCCGTTATTTCTCTTGCTCGTGGCAAAATTATGTTGTCTTGGAGAAAGAGTTAACTCAGATCCTTGTTTTAGCCTGAAGTCAATCCTTCCCTAATTAGCCTTTTAAGGCATGGGCTATTTCCATAACCCAGATAGCACCAGGGCTGTTTCCTACACTGACAGAGTCGATGCTGCTGCATTCCCCCCATGGTTTCTCCCTGCCGATGCTGTGGAGTCACAGCTGGCACTGCCTCACCACTGCAAGGATTTCCATGCTCAGGTGCTGGTTTTCATCAAAACCTCACTGCCATAAGCGGCTCTTCTCCAGGCCCTCTCATTCCCACCTGGCACCTTTCTGTAACCACCTGAGAACTCCCATCACCTTCTCCAATACCCACAGCTCCCCAGGAGCCTGCAAATCTCATTGTGGTGATGGACAGAGAAACCAGCACCACCTCTACCCACCTGAGAGCTCCCACCACCTTCTCCAACACCCATGGACCTCCAGGAGTCTGCAGTTCCCCCCATAGCTTTGGACAGATGAACCAGCCTCTCCTGTCAGTCTGCTCCAGGCACAGCTCAGGGCTCTTGTGAGATGTTTGTCACTCGCTCGTATGCCCAGATGCATAAGAGGGAGGAAAGAGTCAGTCTGAACATGTCTGACCTTAAAAACTTGGGGTTTGAAAGAAATGAAACCATTTCCAGCACACTGGAATGGGTCCCCACCTGTTACCAGGTTGGTGATCAATACTGCAGCCCTTTAGCGAGGAATGGTAAGCGCAGTGGTTAAACCCATGAGGGAAGCCCACCTAAGACCACAGGGGATAGTTATAGATTATTTGAACCATCCCAAAGACACTCCAGCTGCAGAGGGAAGAAAACACCTGCTCCTGATTACAGTTAACAGCCCAGGGCAACCAGCAGCCACAGAAGCCTCAAGGCTGAAGTTTCCGAGGTCAGGAACTGCTTCCATGAATGCCACAGCAGTGGGTTAAAACTCAAATATTGTGGGCAATACTTTTTCCAGACCAAGATCTGTCCCTTCCAACAGAGCAGACAATGCACATCTGATTTGAGCAAATACCAGTGCTGGAATTAATTTAATGCTCCCATCTAAAATTAGCCTGGCTGTTAAAAACTAATTCCTCCAGGCTTTGACTCCAGCATGATAATATTTCTTGATGGTGGAGAGGCTGCCTGTACAATGATACGGACCCAGAGGGTTTGTGACAGCTTCTCCCATGACTCTGGAGCTCTCAGCAATACTGCTGGGAAGCATTCCCAACTTTCCAACACCTTGGGAGAGGAGGATAGCAGCTCTAGTTTGGGGAGTATAGGTAACTACCTTGCCTCCTGCTACAGGTGGTTTTCTTCAATTTTTTTGTGGTGTTGAAATTATTCAACTACAGCACAGGCCAGCTCAGCCCTAGGGGTGAAAGTTGAACACAAACCTTGTTTCAGCAGCAATATCAAAGTGTTTTTGGAAAAAGTGCAGTTTAACAAGCTGGTCAGGTTCTGCCTTGTTTTCACCAGGGAGGTTTTCACCCAGCAACAGCCTACCAGGAGAGCCACGTTCCAGAACAGGGGGAAACTACCATCCCAGCAATTCCCTACACCACTAACACAGCTAATCCCAGTGCAGGGACTCTGGCAGCTGCTTAAAACCTGTTGCTGCAGAGGCACCATCCCAAGTTTTATTTAAACCATCCTCTTTCCACAGGAAACCACAGCCACAGGTCTCCACAGGGTAAGACAACAAACCGCCACCACCGGGCTCTGCTCAGAGCATGTGCTGAGCAGGTAATACAGAAAGGAAAAAGCTGCTTACTCTGAGTGTCTTTGCGATCGGGGAAGGAGAGGACGGGGGAGAGTCTGACTGAGCCTTCCTGCTGCGAGTGTATTCCTTACTCCTGGTGTACAGGGACGACATGGCCTCGCGGGCTGCGTGTCTGTGAGAAGCAACACCAGTCTTGCTCTCCTGTCGCTCTACGGCGCTGGGCAGGTCTTCCTTCCAAGGTCAGAACAAACTAATTAAACTATTCACAGCTCTGGTAATTAAACCCTGCTGTTTAAGGTGTATAATTTTAGGCATTAATCTGCTGCAGAAAAAGCTGAGGCTCCACAATGTTTCTTGTCCAAGCAGAAGCAGAGAAGGTGTCAAGGACTTGCTGTGCTCCAGTGCCGGGCGCTGCTCTGTGCCAGCCTCACCGCCTGGGCCCCGTCCCGACTTCTCCGCAAAAGGGCATTTCCCCTCGTCCAGAGTGTGCCACAGGCCCAGAGGGATCAACCTCTCCCCAGAACTGCAGGAGGGAGAAACTCTCAGCTCAAGGAGAGAGCTGGAAACTGGCTGGGTTTATCTAGACACGAAGCTTTTGCCAAAAAAAGCTAAAAAAAAGGAAAGCAAAAGCAAACCCTGATTTACTCCGGAGCGCGGCCGCGAGCTCTGCCCTTGCTGCACAGAGCCGCACGTTTCAAGTGAAACACAAAAGCATAAATCAGGAACAAATGCTGGTTTGGAAAGGGGCAGTCCAGCTGAAGTTGGGTTTTGTTCCATCCTCCTCCTCCACCTCCTCCTCCCTCCTCCCCCCGCCCCGGCGCCCTTACCCACGCACAGGCTTCTCCCGTCCCTCCCGCCGCTGCCTTCTGACATTCTGACATTCCAGATCCTGACTCGCTCCAAGAGGAATGCTGGAGGGCAGCCAGCAGCAGCGATTCACTTTCAGCTTGGGATTTGGGCTGCCAAATTGGGTTTGGGATTGGTCTTGGGATTTGGGCAGGAAAAAAAAAAATGAAAAAAAATAGAAAGTGGGAGAAGAGAAAATCCCTCCCAAGCTTCTGAGGCCTGGTGGGCTCTGAGTGGGATGTTGGAGGCACTGATAGCACTTTGCAAAGCCTAAATTCCAGAAGGCGTGTGTGGCTGTGACACAGGGAGATGATTTAAAGGCCATGGAGCAGCTCATGCCATGAAAGGGAGGACACACTTGGGCAGCACAACAGGATTTTTGTTGTTTGCTCATAAGCCTGTTTGAGCTGTGGAAGGGCGGCACAGAGCTTGTGTAACGCACACTGGTTCAAGGGAGCGTTTGGAATCAAGGAGGAGGGAGAGGAGCTCAGATGAAAGGACAGAGGGTGTGGAGAGCATGTACCTCTCCCAAACTCCCAGCTCTCTGCCGAGCTCTGCTGCTGCACAAGCTCACTGGAAGTGGCAAGACGGCTCCCTGCGAAGGTGAGCGTGTGTCCCTTGTGTCCCATTGAAATAGGCCCATGGGATGTTCATTTGAAAAACGCCTCAAACGAGCTCACAGAAACACAGACAATCATAGAATGGCTGGAGTTGGAAGGGACCTCTGGAGATCATCCAGTCCAACCTCCCTGTCAAGGCAGGGTCACTTAGAGCAGGTGCACGTCCTGCCACTGCACCAGCAGCGCGTGTCCTGCTCCAGCTTCACATCTGCTTAATATCAAACATTTCCTACCAAGACCAGGTTGGACGGGGCTTGGAGCAACCTGGGCTAGTGGAAGGTGTCCCTGCCCATGGCAGTGGGATGGAGTGAGATGAGCTTTAAGGTCTCTTCCAATTCAAACCATTCAATGAAGTGCAGAATAATATCCCTATAAAAATATTTTAAGAGTGTTATCCCACTCTGTGTTGCTCTGAAATCTTGCCCCTTTTTGCACCCTCTTGGCACCTGGGTAATTTAACTGGCACAGACCAGGGGAAGGGGCTTGGAATAACAGCTGCAGTAATTCCTCCTGCCATCCAGCATCTTCCCTCTCCAGGGGCAATGCAGCATCACTGTGTAACCAGGGAGAGCAGGAGACGGGGCTGCCAGATTTTCCTGCTCTAAGAAAGTCACAGTGAGATCAGGTTTCTCGATACTTCTTCACGAGGAAGGAGGGGACTCATCATCCACTGACTGCAGGAGAGGGGAGAAAGGGTTTGGGAGAGGTCTAATTCTGCCTGGTAACATCTCTGCATTCCCCTTTCAAGGTGAGGAAATGAAGTCCAGACACACAAGGAGGCAGTGACAGGCACCTCGCTGCTCCAGGAGGCTGGGCAGGACCTTGATCTTTCCAGCCTCCATCTGTTGCACTCATCACACACCTCTCCCTGTGCCTGGAGCCTGACTCTGTTGTACAACAAGGTAATTCAGACACTTTAAATGCATATTTATAGACCCTGCACACAGGGTGATCCTTTCACACCAGTCTCAGTTTCTGGAGTTTCAAAACTGTGTAAGTGAAACTGGGTGAACTGGCCGGTGGTGCACTGGAGTGTCCCAATCCCAGCTCCAGGGCTGACAAAGCCCAGCTTAGTCACCAAGGCGGAGCTACATAGCTCTAAATTGCAGTGTTTGGCTTCCTCTCCCATCCAGTCCCAAATAAACCACTCTTGCATCCCTCCATGGTCACGTTTCTGCTGAGGAGGGGCAGAGAAGTTCCAAAATCAACATTTTGGTATGGACCTCACAGCCCAAATCCAAAATACAACCTGAGCCATTCCATAGTAATTACTTAAGAGACCCAGTGCAGACTCACACACACTGACTAACACAGCTTGGTGGCCAGTAACTCATTTTAGAGAGAAGGGGGGGCTTGATCAGCCGGGAGACAGAGAGCAGCAAGAGATGCAATATGGCAAAACACGCCAGGTTTCAGCATTATTCCAGCGAGTGCCTGATTTAGGGGTTTCTTCCTGCTGTTTTGGACAGTTTACTTTCAAGTAGTCCCCAGTGGAAGTATGAAACATGACCCTCCTTCAGTGCTGCTATTCCTCACAGCCTGAGCTCTGTCATGTTCAAGGTCGTTGTTTAGATCCGACTGTTCCTATATGCTCAGGAGATTCCTCAGTCAGAACCAGGCTGGTCCATGCTTCAGCTGTGGTGCTGTGTACTTTACCAAGGAATATTCATACAGCTTTCAGAAAGACACGCACAAAAATCATCTTCCACGAGCATTTCCACAACCCCTGGACACAATCCCCTGAGGCTCTCCGAAGGTTGACTTCATGTTCTGGCCTATTTCTGGGCAAAACCTTAAAAGTTTCTTCTCACCTTGGACTATGGCAGCACAACTATACTACAGTATTATGTCTTTCCCATATTTATATGAAAGAGTGTATTCCTGTAGTTAGAGCTGTGGTCTTGGCTATGATCACTCTTCAGACACTTTCACCCAAAAAGCCGTCAGGCTCTTCCTCCAGAGGCTGCTGGGCACTGCCCAGGCTCCCCAGGGAATGGGCACGGCCCCAGGGCTGCCAGAGCTCCAGGAGCATTTGGACAGCGCTGCCAGGGATGCCCAGGGTGGGAGTGTTGGGGTCTGTGCAGGGACAGGGGTTGGACTTGATGATCCCTGTGGGTCCCTTCCAGCTCAGCAGATTCCACTACTTCCTCTTCCATTCAGATGTCTGTCCTGTCCCTTTCTTTGGTGATGATGCCTGTGTTCGTACTCCACTTTTAAAATTAGTTAGACAGGAGAACTCATATGCATGAAAATTATATACCAGAAATAGGATGAAACCCTGAGCGAAATATTTGAGAGGAAAATACATACACCCTTTTGATCTATGGTGAAAATCTTCACCTACAGAACATGATGCTGGTAAAACAAATGTCAGCAGCACTGCAACATTCCAACCTGCAGCGGACAGAAATGAGAAACAAATCTGGCAGTTAAAGCCAGAGCTGCAGTGACGCTCAGGGGTGATGCAAGCCCGCGGCACGTTCTCTGAGTGCAGAGGAGGAGAAGCCCTCTTGGGAGACCAGAATTCTAATACAACTTGAAGAATGGGAGTAGTTGGTATTTTTTGGAACAAATTATCTCAAAACTATCTCTTGAAAGTCCTAGCTGGCATTTTTCACACCGGGTTTACCACGTACCTCACTGAATTCCTTCCCATCCAGCTGAGTTCTTTCCTCTGCAGCCAAACCTCCCCTGTCTCCCAGCACAGGCACGTCCCAGGGAGCACGGTGGTGTCTCCAGCTACACAGGGCTCAGCTGGGGCAGAAAACACAAACTGGGCCCACACAGCATCAGGACGTTCTCGGCACTGTGACCTTCCCCCAGGGCCTCCCTGCCTACATCTGCTAAATTAACCACAGCCAGGGACCCCCTGTGCCCCAGCACACAACCCTGTGATCACCGAGCAGGGGGAAGGTCTCTGGCATCATCTTGTCCTTAGCCAACCAAAGCTCCTCTGGGTACCACTGGGCACTCCTGGGGACCTTCCCAACAGGCACCTTGGACACTGCCACACTGATCTAGAGGGTGGGAGGAGTCAGTCACACGGATGAGCCTTCCTTCCCAGCTGGCCTCAGGGCTAGGAACAGTTTAAGATGGCAGTATGATACTGAGCCTTTGAGGATGGGGTCTCAACAGTAGCACAGCCCTTGCTGTGACCTCCTCCTGTGCTGGGCCAAGTGATGCAAGAACATGGGGCTGCACAGCTACCTGTGAATTCCAACCACGCTGGACGAGCAGAAAAGGGAGAGGCAGGCAAAAGGCTTCATGTTTTTCTTTGAACCTGACACAGAATCACCAAGGCTGGAAAAGACCTTTGAGTCCAACCATTCCCCCAGCACTGCCATGTTCACCACTAAACCATGCCCCCTGGTGCCACATCCACGTCTTTTGAACATTTCCAGGGATGGTGAATCCACCACTGCCCTGGCTGGCTGTGCCAGGGCCTGACCACCCCTTCAGGGAAGAAATTTTCCCCAATATCCAACCTGAACCTCCCCTGAACAACTTGAGGCCATTTCCTCTTGTCCTGTCCCTGTTCCCTGGGAGCAGAGCCCGATCCCCCCTGGCTGCCCCTCCTGTCATGAAGCTGTGGAGAGCCAGAAGGTCCCCCTGAGCCTCCTCCTCTCCAGGCTGAGCTCCCTCAGCCTATCACTGAGCCCACTTTGCTCACTTTTCTCTGGGAAGCAGAGAACCTCCGTAATCGCTTCATGCCACTCCAGACACTTCTGGTACCTGCTGGCACCTCCTTCTACAGAGTTCAGCTGTTTGCTGTTCAAGTAAACAAATCTTCCCCACCCTCCTCTTCTGGGTTTCCCACTGCGGGAGCAGAATGTGCTGCTTGTCTGTCGAGTCATGTGCTGATCCAGGGAATCACTGAAATCTGTAATTTTATGCAATACCTAAATCAACTGTAAAACTGCATTTATTCTCATGACACTTCTCTGGAGAAATGGAACAAAATAATCTGGCAGTTGTGTCTAAGAGTCAGGCTACAAAGTCATTATATGACCAGAAAATAATGTTTCTAGGCATAAAGTAGTTCTGTAAACTATCCAGAGAACCCCAGAATGGTTTGGGTTGGAGAGCCTTAAAGCCTTGGACTTTAAAACTCATCTTGTTCCAATCCCTGCCATGGGCAGGGTCACCTTCCACCAGATTGCTCCAGCCTGGCCTTGAACACCTCCAGGGATGAGGCAGCCACAGCTTCTCTGGGCAACCTGTGCCAGAAACTCAGTTTAAACATGAGAAAACCATTTACCATCATTTACCATTGAACTACCTTTGAGAACAGTCAGATTTCCCACTGCTTTTCTGTCACTGGACTGGCCCACGAAACTGAAATCCATAGTGCCACAATCCTGCACCTCCCCTTTGCAACAATGTCTATATTGTGGGCAAAGTTTAATGAATCCTGTGATCTGCATCACCACAGGATGTCCTGTATTTGTGGTTACTTCAGCCCCAAGTAACAGCCATTCTTTGTGCACCCTTAATGGCACCACTGCCTTGGTCCTGGAAGAGGATCTTCCTTGCCTTACACTTGTCTGCCACTACATCCAGATCAGACCAGGAGCTGTTATCTGCAAAGGACAAGCTGTGACCAGCCCGAGGTCAGCTCCAACAGCCAGGAACAGTTTTGGTTTAACACACAGGGCTCCACAGCCAGAGCAAGGGTTACACCCAGGGGGCTACGACACCACGGAACCAGTCACTGCTTTCTCCACACAGGATCTTGCAGTAAAATGTCTCTAGACTATCACCAAAACATTGGGAAAGGAATTCACCTGGAAAGAAAAGGCTGAGTCTTGTTAACCCTCCTGCTCTCACCTGTTTATTCACTCCACCCACCACTTTTTGTGCAAAGCAATTCTGCTTATTCTGGAGAGAAACTGCTCATTTTGGTGCATAATGAGTGAATTTGGAATTGGCAGCACCGGCACTTATCCCAGTGGGTGTGGCCAAAAGTCAGTCTTCAAAAGTGGTCACAGATCACAGAGAATCACAGTGTCATTAAGGTTGGGACAGATCACGAGTCTTCTCACCTGTTCTGTGTTCTGGGTGGTGATTGTGGTTTTTTTCCTGACAAGGCTTTTCTGCTTTGGCTATGGAGATGCACATGGAGCAGGAGAAGGACTGGACACCAGCTCAGGGGCTGATGGTACTGGTTGGTTGGTTGGTTTTTTTGTGTTTAATTGGTCTTTTTCAATCTAAAAAATTTAGTGACTCAGTTCCACTCTTACCCTCTGCATTGCTTAGTAACAGTTACATTCTCACAACACTGTAGGTAACCTGAGCAGGTAATTTTGACCAAGTGTCTTTGTACAGTGAGAGAAAAACTGGCTCCAAAATACAGATTTTTATTCCTGGGGTATAGTCATGGAGAGCTGAGGAGCTGCTGGATGACAGAAACTAATGTGCTGTACAGCAAGTATAGCCAAGGAATTGTGTGTATGGAACAGCCAAGGAACTGTATATACAGATATAGCTGAACATACACATACATGTGAACTCCTTTAGCAGTAACAAGGCCAACAAAGAAGTTATTAAAACATTACTTGTACTCTAGTCTACAATTTGTACTTCTGGGCATTTGATTTAACTTATTTAATGGAACTTTGTATCTCAAGATTTAATAATTCAAATTAGTATTATTACTATTATTATTACTGCTATATAGCAACTGTACATGATATATAAACCCTACTGTAAATAAATTACTTTTAAATTAACCTCAAGCTTTAACAGGGTCAAATACAGCTTGCAGGGTTTATTTAGCACTGCAGAAGGCAGTCAGGGTTATGTTGGGCTGAAGGACTGGAACAAAACAACACAGTCAGGCAGTAGCTGTGCTGTAAATGGGATGTGCAGGCTCTGCTGGAGTTTTCCATAAATGGAATCCGAATCAGAGGAGGGAACACTTCCATCTGCAGTGCACAGGCCAGGATTCCCAGGAGCAGATCTGCTGGGGTACCACGCAGATCGGAAGTAGAAGGATCTTCCTCTCCTCCCAGACACACACACAGCAGCTGAGAGTCTATAATTGCATCTATAGCATCATTGTCCTCCCACTTTTTATTCCCATCTTCAAATTTATCACAAAAAAGCTGGAAGCACCATGCCTTAGGCATACCTGGATTAGCACTGAGCAGCACATGCAGATCATTTAGTGAGGGCTGAGAACAGCACATTTAAAATACAACACTTCAGAGTTATTTTCTTTTGCCTTTCTTATAAATAGAGATAATAAAAAGCAAGGGTGAAGCAAGTTCAAAAAGCACCATTCTCAGCAGGGAAACATCATTTTAGCACCTGCAAGTGCCCACTTCTGCATGCAGGAGAAACATCTTCCAGCAGTTCTGTGGAGCAGAGTTGAGTTTTTGGAAGAACAGGTAAGGTGTAAAGCCAGCAGGTACAGCAGAATGAGAAGCTGGGCTGTTCACAGACCCCTCTGGGGACACCCCTAACTTCAGAGGGGGAGAACTGGATATAAAGTAAAGCCTGCAGAGAGGGAGATGGTTTCACTGTCTTGAGTTCATCATCATTTGAAGATAAAGCTCAGGACAAGCCCAGTAAATCAATCTACATCTGCACTTCTATAGCAAAGGCACAGGGAACCTGAGATAGGGCCTGCAAGGGGCAGACAAACCCACAGTTCTAGAATATCAAAGGCAGAAATGTTTCTGAGAGAGCCCACAGGTGTTCATGTTCCCTCTCTGAATGTGCTATTAAACTGTATTTCATAGAATCACAGAATATCCTGAGTCAGAAGTGACCCACAGGGATCATCGAGTCCAACCCCTGGCCCTGCACAGACACCCCAACAACCCCACCCTGGGCATCCCTGGGAATGGTGTCCAAACGCTCCTGGAGCTCTGGCAGCCTCGGGGCAGTGCCCATTCCCTGGGGAGCCTGGGCAGTGCCCAGCAGCCTCTGGAGGAAGAACCTTTTTCACAATATCCAGCCTAAATCTCCCCTGACAGGCTGATGGTGAGAGGTTACAGAAATGGGTGGCAACAGTGGCAATAACCAGCAACAACAAACCAGCGCCACAAAAGGCTCCTGTTGGAGGGGACAGATGTGGCAGTTTTGCAAAACATAAATGTCTCGAAGATCACAGACAGGATTTCATTCAGGCTGTAAATGCAGCCATGGGCACAACCCCTGAGGCAACCCCAGCACTGCCTATTGTCACCCCATAATCCTGGCCAGGTCTGTACACCAGAGATTGGTCTGGTGTCTATGGAGAGGTTGCTTCATGACCTGGCTCTGCCTTTTCACAGTGAGGCTTCTTTCCTGAACTCAGTACCGTGCTTTGTTCAAAAAATGCATCACAATAAAACCACAGAATCACAGGATCAAGGATTGTTGGAAAAACCTTTGAATCCAACTGCTCCCCCAGCACTGCCATGTTCACCACTAACCCATGTCCCCTGGTGCCACATCCACATGTTTTTTGAACACTTCCAAGGATGGTGACTCCACCACTGCCCTGGCTGGCTGTGCCAGGGCCTGACCACCCCCTCAGGGAAGAAATGTTCCCCAATATCCAACCTGAACCTCCCCTGGCCCAGCCTGAGGCCGTCTCCTCTTGTCCTGTCCCTGTTCCCTGGCAGCAGAGCCTGACCCTCGTCCCGGCTGCCCCCTCCTATCAGGGAGTTGTACAGAGCCACAAGGTCCCCCCTGATCCCCCTTTTCTCCAGGCTGAGCCCCTTTCCCAGCTCCCTCAGCTGGTCTTCACTGGAACTGTGCTCCAGACCCTTCTCCAGCTCTGTTGCCCTTCTCTGGACAGGCTTCAGCAAATCCAGAGAGATGCTTTCCTCTGTCCACTCACAATTCCAGTTTGAGCACTGCTCATGCAAAAAATGAATTGATTTCACCCAGTTCCAACCATTAAGGATAAAGTAGTGTGGAACATAATATTTTCCAGGGGAAGCTGTCTGGCAGTTGCACTCAGCAAGTGTTTCCCGACAGGTTCCCTCTTCCCACCCAGGTTTCTTACAAGGAGGAATGCAACAGCAATTTGCACAGCTATGAACAGGCCATGTCAGGGAAGCTGAGAAAGCAAACAGCAGTACAAGAACCAGATGGAAACAGCTATTTCAAGCTAAGGGACTTTCCAAAATATGACATAGAGAAATAAAAATCTCAGGGCCCTCACAATAGTCATGATCCATTCTACTCTTTATCTACATTCATCAGATTCTCTGTACCCACCACAGCCATTCCATGGCTGTAAAACCTGTCTGTCAGCTCAGCTGTGGAAGTGCATGGCTGTCATACAACAATACTCCAGTGCCACTGGCCAGGCAAATCTGTAACTTCAACACACTGCCATCCAACTGTGCTTCAAGCCTATTTCTGACCATCCCTCACCAGCAGCACGCTGTGGTGCAGAAGGTTATGTCCACTGCCAAGGATGAAATCTAAGATGAATGAAAAGACTCCCTGTATGGTAAAACACCCAAACTCACCCACAACAGTGCCCAGCATTGGGTACCTGGTAGGTACCTGCTGTAGAATCACAAATGGCCTGGGTTTGAAGTGACCTCAAATCTCATCCAGCCCCTGCCATGGGCAGGGACACCTTCCACTATCCCAGGCTGCTCTTGCAAGCCCCATCCAGCCTGGCCTTGGACACTCCCAGGGATGGGGCAGCCACAGCTGCTCTGGGCACCCTGTGCCAGGGCCTCAGCACCCTAACAGGGAAGAATTTCTTCCAAATACCTGATCTAAACCTTTTCTCTGTCACTGGGAAGCCGTTTCACCTTGTCCTGTCACTACATGCTCTTGTAAAAAGTCCCTCTCCATCTTTCTTACAGGCTCCCTATAATGAGCAATGAGGTGTAAATTAAGTAGAGCAGGTGGGAAATGCCTGCCAGAAGGAGTTTTGCAGCTTAAGGATTCAACATCTTGACGTACCAAACAATGAAGCAGCTTCTGCCAAATAATGTTACTTTTCATAGCAAAGTCCATGTCCAAGAGCAAAAACTAACAATGACTTTCCAAACATGAGGCTGGTTCTGAAGAGAAGCATGTGGGAGGATATAAACTCCAAACAAAAAGTGACCTTTTAGAGACACGAGGGACAAACAACATCACCACACTTATATCACAGTAACATGCCATTTTTCCTACTGTGGTTGTTTCCAAAAGATATTTTACTGCCAGAGAATTTGACTCCAATTTTCCAAACAAATTTACATTACTCCGAAGTTCCCTGCTAGCCATGAGGCAATACAGCTTCTACTTTTTGCTCCTTCTGGACATGTCTGGGAGATAAATAATTTACTACATAAATGTGTGACTGCACCAGCCTGCACAGGATGGCAGGAGATGAGGGGCTTTGCCACAGAGAAGCATCCATAGAATACCAGAGTCACAGAATGGTTTGGGCTGGAAGGGACCTTAAAACTCATCTCATCCCACCCCCTGCCATGGGCAGGGACGCCTTCCACTAGCCCAGGGGTCTCCAAGCCCCATCTAACCTGGCCCTGAACACTTCCAGGAATGGGGCAGCCACAGCTTCTCTGGGCACCCTGTGCCAGGGCCTCCCCATCCTCACAGCCAAAAATTCCTTCCCAATATCCCATCTATCCCGGCCCTCTGGCAGTGGGAAGCCATTCCCCTTGTTCTGTCACTCCATGCCTTGTCCCCAGTCCCTCTCCAGCTCTCTTGGGGCCCCTTTAGGCCCTGGAAGCGGCTCTGAGGTCTCCCTGGAGCCTCCTCTTCTCCAGGTGAACACCCCCAGCTCTCCCAGTCTGGCTGCAGAGCAGAGGGGCTCCAGAGCTCTCAGAGCATCTCTGTGGCCTTATCTGGACTCATTCCAGTAGTTCCACATCCTTCTTGTGCTGGGACCCCAGAGCTGGATGCAGATTCTCACACTGGGGAGAAGGGCCAGACAGCAGGGCCTGAACATGTTACATCCCAGCTCCATGTGCTGCAGCCCCGCTCCCACTGCCCCCAATCTCTTTTCTCCGAGGCAGCACCTGCCACCACAACACAGCCACTAAGGCCCACCCAGATATCTACTGCTGTAGGCAGAAATTTTAATTCAGCAGATCAGATTTTTTGGAGGATGACTTCAATCACGTCAGGAGAGACATCCTCCCCCAGCCCACTGGATGACTGACACTGAGGTACGACCATCAGCTCCCAGAGGGGGCCAGAACCTGCTCCAAGTAGTTCAGCAGTCAGAGATATTTCTCCTTTCCATAGTTTTGAACATTTCACAAGGAGACAGACTTTGACAGTTTCCCACAAAAAGTGACACGATCTCTGTTACAGGTATAAGCACAACCATACACTGTTAACCTTTAAAAAGTCAAGAATTATAAACACAATTAGATATAAAACAATAATGAGATTAATTCTGTCTTTGGGATATGGTCCAGGAGCAATGCTGCTCCTCAGGCCAGTGGGTCTGGGCTAACATTCACACTGAAGTGAGCACTCCCATTTCCTGGAGCGGCCGTGCTGTGTCCACACAGCACTGGAGAGAAGCACACAAGTGTCATGGATCCTGCTGCCACCCTATCCATCACACTGCTCCTTCTGGGAAGAAAGCAAGAGGATCCTGAGACCCCTGTGCAATAGCTGCCATGGGTGCAAAGGAAAAGGAGCCTGGGGTGAACTGGGATCATCTGAACTGACTGCACAGGCCTCCCAGCAATGCCATCAGCAGCCAAGGGAGCTGAGGGTGACTGCTGCAGGGCCAATTCCAGCCCCATGGCTGCAGGGGAATGACTTGCTGACAACTGGGACACATCAGTCACCTCAGACTGCACCACAAGTCTGACAGCAATCTACTAAACAAGATGCTAAAGCATAAAGTTACCTTAAGTAGTTATGAGTTTGTGACCTTGGAAATCACTCCTGGAGGACTGGCTGTTTTGCTTCATCTTCCCAGGACTCACAGACTGGATTTTAGCTGGTCTTGTGTTACTCATTCCCATCCCCATCACAGCTTCACATTACACCTTCCTAATTCAGCAACTCGGTGAGTTAGAGGAATTCACCTGAAGGCATTTAGCTGTAACCCTGTAGTCACATAACCCACTTGGATCACTTGGCTTTAGGCACAAACAATATGTTCTCCCAGAGCTGTAAATTGGTGCTCAGAGCCAGGCTGAGGAGTGAAGTGCTGCACCAATAAGGAGAGCAGCCACCCAGGCTGATGCCCTTCTCCACGTACTGAGGTTAAAAAAAACCAACACAAGCACATCAGGCTGGAGAACTCACAAGGCAAATCCTCTGTGCAGATATGAAGCATTTTTGTAGAAATATTTGCAGAATGAATTTTAATTTCTCTGCTGTCTGCCCCCTCCACCCCCCAGAGAATCCAGGGCACTCCAAACACCATGAGGATGCTCTTCACCATATTCAAGCTCTATGGCAAAGGCTCAGCTCATGCTCCCTCCTGCAGCACTTTGCTGCTGTTTTATATTGCTATACATTTTAAAGATCTTTCCTTGCAGCATACACAGCCCATTAGAGCAATTTGTTTATAAACAGGACTAACCAGAGCCAATCTCTCCCAGCCTTATGTTACACAGAATTAAATGCTCTCTAATTTAACTACACGATGCAAGTGACGCATGGTGCCACCTACGTGCCCTTGGACAGGGGCCAGATGGTTTCCCTCCCACATCACACACATCTCTGCTAGAAATAAACATTCAAGGGTAAAACCAAGGAAAAATACTCATATCCTTAATCCCCAGAAGGGACCCTGGGCCAGCAGCAATGAGGCATAGGATGAACACCACCATATAGCCCTGTCTGAATTGAAAGGATTTTAGTTTCTTATCAGCTGGCCAGAAGTTCACCTATTTTGTTCCTTTTACTGGTCAACTTTCCCTGGTATCCCAGCAAAATAGCTCAGCTCTTGCAGACATACCTTACCATATTAGGCAATGTGAGTCCTGAAAGTGGAGGACTCAGAGCCTTCCTTGGCTTCCAAACACAGTCCATGGGCACGGGGTCAGCCGGCACGACACTGGGAAAGGGGCAACAACAACTGGAGACTCCCAGGGCTCCCAGTACACCCAGTCTGGCTACAACAGGACATTCACAAAACACTTAACAAAAGCTACTCCTAATCTTCTAATTATTCATCACGTCCACCTTTCACAAAAACGCAAACAGCACAATGACAAAAGCTGAACTGAAGCCTTCGTGGAAGGATAAAATGGCACTAAAAGCAAAAATATGGGTGAAAAAATAGGACACATCAAAATCAAGACTCCCAGGTCATAGCTCTGAATCAGCAATAACATTAAGACATTTAGTTTGCATAAGGAATTTTCCAGTTCATTGGTCCTCCCTTAGAACTCGTGGAATTAAGCTTAGAAATTCAGCCCTTCTAGGACAGAAATTTAATTTATATTGGTGTCCAGTTGCATCTGGTGATTTCATGGTAACAGTACAAGCAGGCAGAACACTTACTTACAAAGCAGAGTGAGCCTGGTTCATTCCATAAATCAAAGTGCAGGGAGACAGGAATGGAGCCTATTTAATCCACTTACTGCAATTGTAATTCACAATCAAATGTTTCAGTGCTATTCTTCCAAAAAACTTAATTCCATTAGTATGTCTGAGGTTTATACTGGGCTATACAGACTGTCCTGAAGGCAGTTCATGACAACAGACATTTTCTTTGATACTTTTACTGCCCAGAAATTGTTATTTTACGAACACAACACTCAGTGTCTTCCTCTGAATTTAAAGTTTTCCTTTGACAAACTCTCCCGTGGGTGAGGCACATCTGTAATGCTCCAGCAGAGAACTGCAAGGAGAAACAATCCTTTAAATGATTATAAACATTTTCTACTTGTTCTCTATCCTCTGTCATTTAAAATACACTTTTCTTCCAATTTGTTCCCAATTGTTCCTGCTGTGCAATAGCAATGGCAGAAGTTGCCCAGGGAAGCTGTGGCTGCCCCATCCCTGGAAATGTCGAAGGCCAGATTGAAATGGGCTTGGAGCAACGTGGGACAGTGGAAGGTGTCCCTGCCCATGGCAGGGTTGGAATTGGATGGGCTTTAAGGTCCCTTCCAACCCAAACCAGTCTGTAATAGATTCTATCATTTTAAGTTGGGGTCAAGTCAAAGCCAGCAGAGTCAGGGATAAAGAAATGGAACACTGGACCATTCTCTTTCGTCTTCATCACCATCCTCCAGCTGCTGCATCCCAGACTAGGCCATTGATCCCCATCTGCACTGACTCTGTTGCATTTGTCTTCACTGGCCTCACCAAGACTGGAATTCCCCCTGGTATTTCACAGGCAGTGGCTCGAGGGAACAGGGAAGGTTTCCCAGCTCCAGCCTCCCCCCGGCTCAGTCTAGGTCTAACATGAGCTTTCAGACACTCCCAATTTTTACTTTCTGAGAAACAGAGACAAGACTGTGGCCAAACTTCTCCCTCACCTCTGCTTTGAGCTCAGGTCTCCCCAGACCTCACAAAAACTCTCTCCTTCACAGCTCCTTCCCACTGGAACCACGTAAAAAGTTCTCCTAAAGCTGCTTCCCCAGAGGCTTTTTCCAGCTGAAGTCCTTGTAGCCTTGGACATTTATTCCACAATAAAACTTTGTCTGCTCTTCCAACTTTCCACAGCGCATCCAGGCAGTCTGCATCCCAAGGAGGGAGGTGGGGTGGGAGCAGAACACATGGAGGATCCTGACACATCCCACTACGAGACCACTCAGTTGCCTAAAGCTCAGCCAAAGTGTCTGGGCTGGTTTCCCACTGGTGCTTGTGAGCTCAGCCAAAATAATTCATCCACTTCTGAGAATTAGAACAACATGTATTTGCTCCTTTTTTTCTTCCCAAAACTGCCTTTACTTTTCCTGTGCTAGTCGCCAGCATTGCAGAGCTTGGAGGAGGGATTTCAAGTAAGGCCTTTTTTTGCCTTCCATGAAAATCATCCTGATATCAGCCAAGATATAAACACTGGAGGAAAAACGTAACTGTTCCCATAAAATCAGATTCTTTGGGGTTCTGCTACTAAAATGGGCTCAAGTTCACAACCTGGTGACATTTGGCACCTGCCATTCTAGAATTATAGTTATTGATGAATTAATGATTATTAACTGTACTTTTTTATTGGCACTAGAATGGAAAACAGAGAGCTGTTCCACAATTCCTGCCAAAGCGATGGCTAGTTAGGACAGATATCTCTGATTTGGATCTCAAATAAACCAGGGAAGACTGACCAAGTGACATGATGTTGGAGGCATGCATTGAAGAAAATAAAACCGGGAACTGGATAAAAACAAGAGGACTGGGAAAATGGGAAAAACAGCTCCAGCAGAGTGGGAGGAGAGTCTAACCCAGGTCTAAGGCACGTTGGGTGCATAAGAAACCACGGTGCTGGCGCCCCGAAGCACCTGCACAAAGGGGCTGATGGAACTGAAGGGAAATTGCTCTGCTGTTAGATGGATCCCACAAGAAAATCATGCAAAGTGTTAGACAAAAGGAATCCTTGCTGTTAATTTGGGGAAAACCAGCATTACTAATTGTAAGAGACTGGGTGACCTTGAATTTTTGGGCAGCTGGGTTCTCCCAAAGTGCAGCTTTTATCCATTTACATGAGCAGTGAGGACTGTGCTCAATAAAATTTTCAGCAATTTTAGGACTAGACTCCAGGAAGCCTCCAAAGCTGCAGCCTCAGCTACTCTTTTGTCTTAATTTAGGTAATCTGGGACAACTTCCCAGAAGAACAAGACATTCCCAGCAAGTCCCAAACATGCCTGCTGGAAACAAGGTGTCCCTATTATGATTATTACTTTTTACACATTACAAAACTCCCCTCCTTCAGTCTTACAGTGAGGCAGCAGAAATGTCAAAACAATTTTAATGACGATAAATGGCCAAATCTTTCCTGCAGGGTGCAGTGAAGATTTCAGGAAGCTCTGCACTGTGATGAGCAGAAACTCCTGTGGGAAGAGCTGGGCTCCTTGAAGCAGGTGATGCTTCTGTGAGCAGGAATATCTCACATTTCAAGTGGAGTAAAGTGCAAAGTAAGCACTGGGAAAGCAACGGCTGGCATGGAAAGATAAGCACATGCTAAAAGCCATCCCAGCACCACGTGAGTCTCTGGTCCCAGCAAGGCTCGCCGTGACTTTGCCGCATTCTGACTGAATATTGCAAGAAGAAAAACAAAAATAGAGTCTGAAGAGTGTTATTGCTAATTTTCAGCAAAGAACCAGGTAATTGCAACGAAGTGATGCTTCAATCACTCTACTGCATTGCAAAGCACAGGGAAAGTTCAACTTTTTCCAGCAAAAATGAAACATCCCACAAGCAGGCTGACCCCTATGCAACCTTCCATTTGCTATTTCTCCCAGGTCTTCCACATTGTGCTGTAATATCTTGGAAACGTATTTAGCTTTGACATTGTCAGAGTCAGTCATGTTGTCAGGCTCAAACGTGTTTCAGACAAAGACAAACAAAACCAAAGGAAACCAAGGCAATTTGGAAAGACTCAGTAATTATTATAAAAGGAAAGAAAGGGCCTCAAAGGATGAGAATATTGCAAGAACAGGGGAACATGGGACAACCTCTGACATGCTGCTTGCAGAGAACATTTCCCATAGGAAAACAAATTCGCGAGGGGACGGGAGAGCAGATTTCAGAAATACAGAACATACTGTTCAAAATAACAGTGATTCCGAGATCCAAGGTCACACCTTCCCCAGGACACCTCAGATCCCACTGCCCTGGCACTGCAGCCCCACTGCTGCATTCCCTCCAGGCTCCACAACTCCTGTGCAGCTCTCCAGGAGCCAACTTTGAACTCAGGCCACTCTGCAGATATACGTTATCTTTCAGAAGAGAAATCAGTAAGGAATTGATACTTGGAACTCAGAAATATGGTCTCACTTACCCGAGTTTCCTTCACTTCCTCATTTCCATCAACTTCATCATCATCCTAGGAGGAAAGGAAAGGCAAACAATATAATTAGGCAGCTTTGGAGAGAACAAAACTTTATCACAAGAAGATAATGTATTGTTTATAGAATCACAGAATCATTAAGGTTGGCAAAGACCTCCAAGACCAGCAAGTCCAACCTTTGACCGAACACACCAACTCAACCACATCACAAAATGCTAAGTCTATCTGTGTTTTGAATCCTTCCAGGAACAAGGACTCCACCACTGCTCTGGGCAGCCTGTGCCAGTCCCTAACCACCCTTTCGGTGAAAAAATGATTTGATGCTAAAGTTAAGAAAAATTCTGTCAAAAGAAATGCCTGTCCAGATGCTTTTGGCTAATTATCAGATCTGGTTTGGTGACCTAATGGCCACTTAGAAGATCTTGGTATTGAGGACAGAATGACTCTCTTGAGATGGCTCCTGCCATTCCAATGCTTCTGAGGAGTTGTGAGGAAGTCCCTAACACACCGAGGGAAAAAAAACTTGGAAAAACTGCACATCTGAAATACTTTTGGAAGTTAATATTATGTCAGTATCTCCACTTCAGTTAGACTCCAGGTGGAAACACTGGAGTCATCCCAGGTATCCTGCCCTTGCATAGCCTCTCTAAGCCACTGCTCTTTGTAACTGTTCCAAGATTTCATGGAGCAAATATGAACTACCATGACATCCCAGCTGACTCTGGACTCAACTTGTTAACCATAATTTCATAATTCTTATTCTCTCCTGAAAAAGGTGATCTATTTTCCTAGCTGAGGCTCTAACCAAACTTTGGAGGGTTGGATTTCTTCCCTCAGACTGAAGAAATCCTCTGAGACCAGAACTAAGAGAAATGACCATGACACAGCTCTTCTTCCTATTGTCTTTCTTTCAGGGGCCCTAAAGAGCAGACAAATTTGGGCTTGAAGAAATTTGAAAATACTTCAGGTGGCTTGTGACCTGGGAAATCAATGGACTGGGAAAAAAACCCTGAAGCTTGGAATTGGAAGAAAATTCACCCTGGAGTTTCTCTTTCTAAGGAACTCAAACTTACATCTTGTGTTGAGAAGATGATGCCGGTGCCTCTCCTTCTCTCTTTCGGCCGTCGCCGCTCTCGGATCGACTGTTTGTTCAGGGATCTGTCGTCTGAATCCTGATCTTCACACTCTGGCCAAGCAAAGAAAGACTGCTTTGGTTTCAGTGATTTACATCCGTGCTTTTGCTAAGGTTCTGGGGTTCTTTTTAAGCTGCTCAAGGTCATCTTGCCTTGTGTTATATTACAAAGGAGTTATTAAACCAAATGAAATGGAATCTCAGTGTCCACTACAGCTGGATACTCACACTCCTTCTCTCATCAGAGCCAGGGAGGTTACCCCAGCTCCCCACAAGTCATCCTGACTTACTCCTGTTCTGAGGACAAACTGTACTAGGGGAACCTCTTTCCCCAGCTCTGATATCTAAATGCTCCATGATCACTGTCTCAAGATCACATTCCATCCAAAATGGAAAATATCCTTTTATCCCTCTGTTACAAGCAACAGGAATTTGCTTAACTTCATTTAAACAAATAACATTTGTTTTGTGAGGTGGCAGCTTCCCTCAGAGTAACAAGTAAACTTGTTCTATCTGTACACACTGGAAGTTCTAAACCACAAGAAAAGCCTTGAGCTTTGCCGGTTCTTCACTCTCCTGGTACGTACCATTTTTCTCCATCTCTGTGGCTGCCGCTCTGAAATCCGCTGGATTCACAGAGTCTGGCCCTAAATATTTATTTGTTCGAGTCAGGTATGAGCTTGTATAGAGCAGAGGTGCTGCTGTGGAAGGAGACACAGGCGTCGTGGGTTTGTCGGGCTGTGCTGGGCCCCTCAATCGCCGATAGACGGTCTAGAAACAAAAAGCCATGACAGAAAAACAGTACCATGAGAAAGAAGTAGGAGATTTTGGATTTCAAGGAATGCGATGTTTGGATTTCAGAGTGCAATGTTTTCTTCACTGCTGCTGGAAGTGATCACCTGCACTTGCCAGATCAGTTCCATTCTATCAGATAAGGATGAATGTTAAAATCATTGTACAGCTACAGTGTAAGAGCACCCTCCATAGCTGGGAGATCTGGGATCCATCCCTTTGTTCCTACAGCTCATGGTAGGAGAAATGAGTTATCTAACAGAAATAAATGATTTAGAGTGAAAAAAACAGAGGTGGTGGCAGGGGCAGAAAACTAGTCTCTCCAGCCTTCCATTATACATGGAGTATCCGTGGAAAAACGTGAACACAAAGCCTCCGCCTACACTGCACAAGCAAGGATGGATCCAGGCCACATTTCTATCATTAGCCTTCTCATTATGCTTTCTGGGATTTACACCGTTTTATTTTCTGGCAGGAGACAGAAAGGTGAAATTCCCAGAGGACAACAAAGGCACAGCTAAGCTCCAGCACCTCCAGATCCACCTCCCTTGTGCTGAAGTGCTGCTCCTCAGTCAGCTGTGCCTCTTTCCAGCTGGTCTGTCCCCGTCAGAATAAAAAGATAACCCCCAAAGAATTTCTCCTGATCTCAGCCCTCCTAAATGGTTTCATTAGCTCTCAGGCAAGGGGTACTGGGGCAGCAGGATCACCTCGTCGTCCGCGCTCCTGCCCCACCGTGCGCGGCTCTCCTGCCTCTCGCCGCTGTCCTCGGCGCTGCCGGCTCTGTCGCTCTGCTGCTCCTGCGCCTGGCGCTCCGCCCGCGAGCGGCTGAACGTGCGCTCGGCCTCCTGCAGGTCCGTCAGGGTCACGCCCTGCAGGGAACAGAATCATCGAACCCCAGACTGGTTTGGGTTGGAAGGAACCTTAAAGCCCATCTCGTTCCACCCCCTGCCATGGGCAGGGACACCTTCTAGTAGTCCAGGTTGCTCCAAGCCTTGTCCAACCTGGCCCTGAACACCTCCAGGGATCCAGGGGCAGCCACAGCTTCTCACCACTCTCACAGCCAAGAATTTCTTCCCAATATCCCATCTATCCCTGCCCTCTGGCAGTGGGGAGCCATTCCCCCTTGTGCTATCCCCCCAGGCCCTTGTCCGAAGTCCCTCCCCAGCTCTCCTGGAGCCCCTTTAGGCACTGGAAGGGGCTCTAAAGTCTCCCTGGAGACTTCTCCAGCCTGAAATTACATTTTCAATCTTCCAGGTCAGTTTAAAATGCCACAGACTCACATCTGGTCAGGCTCATGTTTCATCCCTATGGTAAGAGAAAGGGAAGAATTCTGATGCCTTTACTGTATTTCTCAGCCTACTGACATAATCACTGACTCAAAGCAACCCAAATATATGTGATCACACTACAAACTAAGAGGCAGGTACATTGCAGAAAGGAAACCTTGGAAATCTAACTCATGTATGTCTGTGGGAGGGTTTTGTAATAACTGTTTGAAAAAAACTTTGCCAGAACCTCTCCAAAACAGTATGAGTGCATGTACATCTGTTGTACACAATACTCGCTTGTTATACCTTATATAAAAACACACAATATTCCTTAATTAAGCTTAAACTTATCTATCTTGCTAAGCATATTTTTTGCAACTTCTAAACCTATCTCTGCCAAACCTAGAAACTCTAACCATTGTTTTAGTGTCCTTGCTTGCTATTAATTGTATCTTCTTCAAGTTTTTTCAGCCAAAGCTGATCTCTAAACTCTTCTGCTTTATTCCTAAATCCTACTTTTTTCTCACACCTAAAGCTTTTCCACTTTTTGTGTTTCCCCACAAGTGCAGACAAGTCCCCTGCCCTAAGAAATAATGTAAGAGCAGAAGAAAATCCTGCCTCTTTACAGAACCATGGAATGGTTTGGATTGGAAGGGACCTTAGAGACCATCCCATTCCACCCCCTGCCATGAGCAGGGACACCTTCCACTAGACCAGGTTGCTCCAAGCCCTGTCCGACCTAGCCTTGGACACTTCCAGGCATGGAGCACTCACAGCTTTGCTGGGCAATCAGTTCATCAGGTCTCTTCACCCTACACACAAATGTGAGCATTTGCATTCTTTACCTGGGTAGATCTGCGAGTCTGCCGGGCCTGTCTGGATCGTGCCTTCCTCAGTGATTCCGCTTCCTCATCCCGCACCGGAGTCAGATATGACCTGGAAAAAAAAAAAAAGGTGCAGAAGAGGTTAAAGTAAAAGCAGATGATCTGCCTTCCTGTCTCTGTAGACTCCTGAGCTATTATTCTCTTTCTCATGGACAAAAATTAATTTTAGCTCCATCTGCTATTGCTGTTTCTCTGGGACAACCTCCCCATGAGCACACAATACACACGTTCACAGCACCTTCTCCCCAGAGCCTCTAAATAAACCCTTTAGTGCTGGACGTGTTCTGTTAAAAAGGTGCACCTATTCTCTAAATTATTTGCTCCATTCCAAACCATGGCATCATTAGAAAAAGAACCCCACTCCTCATAAAGGCCCTCTCACTCAGACAAAGATCTCAGAACAGAAATCCTGCGCTGGTGCATTCCTCAGACCCTCCTTCCTGTCATTATAGTCACGATCATATTCCTGCAATCTGCTGCCTTCATCAATATGAAACCCATCACGCCAGGAACCGCTGAACTGCAGGCATCACGGAGACACACGCCTTGGAAAGAGCAATGGAATTAAATAAATGACCTTCACACTCTGTGTAAGCCAAGCTCCTTAACGCTGAAAAACCTACAGTTAAAAACACAGACCTGGGCACAACTGGATTTCATCAAAGATGGGAGAATTCAAGAGAATTATTCACATGAAAATACATAAACTGCACCCTCTGCCCCGGCACCGACTGGGAGGAACTGGTGAGGAATTGGGGAGTGCTCTGAGTCAAGGAGTTCACAGCAGTAAATGATTTCCATGCTGGAGGAGAGGCTTCAGTCTAATGAACAGTTCATTAAACTTGACTCTTTAGCCTGGTTAATAGGAAATGATTATTCACACTGTCCCACTGTACAGGGATGAGGGTGCTGGAATGTTCTGTGCAGATCTATCACTGCCAGGTTAACACTGTACCAGAGGTCTGGATGTGTCCAAAGGGCAGTGAGCTAAGTGAGGGATGAAGGTGAATCACTTACTTTGTCCTTGGACTCTTTTCCTGGTTTTAGTAGACCATCTTCATGGAAAAGGTAATGAGCTGAAGAGGATTTGCACCCGATCCAGTATGTTAAGACATTTATTAGAAAGTTCACTAAACTGCTGCACTGTGACAGAACCACAGAGAATCAGGAAATTTGGATCATTCTAAAATAATCTGCCATGGTGGGTTTTATCCACCCTCAGGACCTGCATTCAGTGCTGGTTCAGCTGTGCAGCAAATGCAGCCTGGCTTCCAAGGAGGAATCCCCTTCACGGGGGCACAGTCACCTCCCAGCTCCTCAGGGGTTGTGGGGCTCACGTGAGAGTCTTCTCACCTGAAACTGGTGCAAGAATTTGACCTCATAAATAACACCCCGAACATCTCTGATCTCCAGAGGCCAAGGAAATTGCAAAGGATCGAGTCTGTGCCAGGGATGCTGCACTGGAGACTCCTGGAGGGGCAGGCACTGATCTCTGCTCTCTGTGACCGGGCACAGGACCCGAAGGAATGACATGAAGCTGTGTCAGGGCAGGTTCAGGCTGGATATTGTGAAAAAGGTTCTTCCTCCAGAGGGTGCTGGGCACTGCCCAGGCTCCCCAGGCAATGGGCACGGTCCTGAGGCTGCCAGAGCTCCAGGAGTGTTTGGACACCGCTCCCAGGGATGCCCAGGGTGGGGTTGTTGGGGTGTCTGTGCAGGGCCAGGATTTGGACTTGATGATCCCTGAGATCCCTTCCCACTCAGGAGATTCCACGATTCTATGAACTGTGCCCTGGGAGTTCCATCTCCCTGCCTGCAATGGAGATGTCCCCAGCCGAGGGCTTGCAGAGCTGCACTCCCAGGGTGTCATTTATCACCTTCATGAGGAGCCTCCAGCACAGCCCATGTGGATGCACTGCAGAGGAGCTCATTTTTTCCCATTGATTATCCAGACAGACACATGAGCTGTGATGGATATGCCAACATGGGAAGCGCCTACACTTCAGAGGGATGATTGTCTCCCAAAAAATCTGCTGTTTCATGAACAAAAAAGCTGCTGTTTGATGAGTGAAAGCTGTGCAACTCCTAATTTTGCAGAACATGAGCTCTCCTGCTCTCCCTGCTGCAGTGTGTGCACTGTCCAGGTAATGGCACATTAAGGAAACAATAAGCATTTTCTGCAGCTTCTGACACAAGCAGAATCACTGCTGTTTGCCCAGCAGCCAGAAGCAATAAGCCACCTAGAGGAAGAAGGCATTTGCAAAATATACTGCAAATGAAGTTCAGAGCAATAGTAAAAAAAGTATAAATTCCTGAAATATATAAACCACGTAAATTTGTAGCTCAGTATGGTAGGCAGTTTACTGCAATGGCTTTGAATCAGTGGAATTTAAATCAGTGGAATTTACTCTGCACTGAGGACACAGGTATGCAGGAGCTACAGGTACAGAGAGGACAAAACAGGTTTTCAATTGAGTTTCAGGAAAGGTTTGGCAAATCCGTGGGGACCAGGTCAGCCCCAGGCATGGGGAGGGCTCTGCGGCAGGGGCAGCCCAGGCACTTTGCAGGAGGCTGCAGGATTCCCTCGGTGCAGTTCAGCCACAGCTTTGCTGTGGGTATGGCAAGAGAAAAACCATTTTTGGTCTCTTAGCCCATCATCCTCCAAGGCTTTTTCCTTCTGCTCTCCCAGAATTTATACAAAAATACAGATATGTTACAGCATCATTAGCAATTCTGGGAGTCCAACCTGTAAGAGGGACTTGATCCTCAGCTGAGCACATCCTGCAGGTCAGCACAGCTCAGCCCGGGCCGCAGCCGCAATCGATCGCCAACTTTCGGGTTCTTTCCATTTACACAATTCATCACTTCCTGGAGCTCACCCAAAGCCATTTACAGCATGAGATAACCGAATTTTCTGAGGCAAGTCAGCAGAGCCACTGCATAGTGACAGAGCTGGTTTCTGTGAGGGAGCAGCTACAGCCTGTTCCAGGTGCCAGAGGAGGGGCTGTGCTGGCAGTGCCTGTAACTGCACACAGCAGCCCAGCCCTGCTGGTAGTGCAGGCCCAGGTGTGCCCTGCTCGGGATCTCGTGTGACTTGCTTTTTAATTTGGGGGGAAGGGAGGGAAAAGACAGATTTTACAATGTGTTGCTTTGCTTACAAACAGAATTTTGAGAGACCTGAGTGTGCTAAATGGGCTGGAAGAGAGAAAGAGAACAAATGCACAGGAAGGAGACAGCGAGTCAGATGCAGCTCAGGGCTGGGCTGGGCTGGATGGCACAGGCAGAGCAACACGCTGCTCTCCAAAGCAGAAACACTGCAGAGCACAGCAGGCTGCAGGGCACAAGCACCAAATGGGGTGTGAGGCAGCCTCTGAACAATGCACAGAGTTTTTAATTATGTTTTAAAGGAACACGCTGCTTGCTCAAGTGCAGTGCCTGTGACATCCTATTAATTCAAGCAAATATCTCAGGATCCAAGCAGATCTTCAAAGGAACAGCCCTATGTGTTGTGTTTCCTTGCAATAAGCTTTCTCTGAGAAATACTTGCAATAAGAGCAGCCATCACACCAAGCTCAAGGCATGTATAAAGCAGAACAGATTTTTACCAGAGTTTTGGCTGTAAGTTCAAGGAGAAGAATAGAAATTGTTCAAGATGTGTATATGAGAGTCAGCAAAACCACTGCAGAGGTTTACAGCTCTCACAGACAGAGACAAGCGTGTCCTGCTGCCCTGAGAGAGCTAGAGGCTTCTGGTTTGTGTATTAGCTAGGAAAAAACCTGGTAACTGACTGATGAACCTGGCTCCCACTTAATTCTGGCTATTTTCAAGAAAACACCTATTTTTCTCTGTCAACTCTTTCATCAAGGACAGCATAACTCACACGGATCCCAACTACTCATCACCATGTCAAGGCAAAAGGAGCTGCAATACCATACTAATAAAAGGGGAGATTCAACCTGGGAAATAGGAAGGCTGAATATACAGGCTGGTAAACCAGGAATACAAGAGCAAGTCTGTATGTTAGAGAACCCTGGCCAGAGGAAGAGAAATTATTGTGACGAGAAACCCCTGCCAAATCAAGGGTGAATGATGCACAAAAAAGAGTTACAATACCCTGATGGTTGGTGCACAGGTAACAAGAACAAAAGATTTATTTCTCCAAGAAATATCCAGTCTTCTGATAATTGTTTTACAACACTGGTCTCTTTTCCTGCCATCCTGAACTCCTTCAGGCACTCAGAGCTTGAAGCATTTCTGGCAAACACCATTCACCACCATGGAGTCCTTTGGCAGAACATCACCAAGTCCCAGAGGGAACAGCAAGAATGTGCAAAACTTGGGAGTTTTACATCACCTACATGTGGCAGAGCAGCTGTGGCTGCCCCATCCCTGGAAGTGTCCAAGGCCAGGTTGGACACGGCTTGGAGCCACCTGGTCTAGGGGAAGGTGTCCCTGCCCATGGCAGGGGGTGGAATTAGATGAGCTGTAAGTTCCCTTCCAACCCAAAGCTTTCTGGCATTCTGTGAAGACCTGGCAACAAATTTGGAAGCTAAACACTCACTAAGTTCTACAGCCACCCTCTTCTCAGACTGGGTTAAAGAATTTCGTTCTGCTGTCAGGACTGAAAACTGAGATACACCCCCACATGAGCTGCACGGGGCCACGACAAGGTTCCCTCCATCCCTGTCAGGTCCATCTTCAATAAATCCAGGTCCCACAGCCAGCACAGTAAGAACAGGAGTTGCACCAGTAACTGGTTCATCATTACAGTTGTTCCCAGTCTCTGGGAATGAGACTCTGCTGATTGTGAACTGGGGCTGGGCTTGTTGGGGCTCTTCTGGAGGAAAGCTCTTCCTAGGCCCTCTGCAAATCCTCCCACCTCTTTCTAGCTTAGAAGTGACTCTGAACTACACTCTCTAGACTAGAACCAACAGTGACAGTTTTCTTGGAAGCCAGGACAGACTTCTGGCTCTTCCAAATCCAGGTAACACCAGTAAGGGGAGCCAGGCACACGTGTGGCTCTCTGTACACAAGGAGGTTCGTTCAGCACACGGAAAGCCATGTGGCTACTCAGACTCTAAAATGTTTGAAATTTCTCCTCTTAAGAAGAGTACAGTATCCCTACTCCAAACACTGCGGTGATTCTTAAAAAGTCTTTGTCACACGTGTATCTATTTCTCAGGCATACACACACGTATATATGTTTATATATACATGTACATATCTTAAAAACTCACATGCACTCTGAAAAAAGAAAGATAAGAAAAAAACCATCAGGAAAAGCCTCAAGTACAGATACTGTTCCCCTGGAAACAACTGGAAAAGTACAGCATCCCAGCAATGCATTCCTACAAACTGGAGAGTTGCCATCAGCAAATAACTATCCATAAGCTGGAGGAGGGAGGAGAAGCAAGTGCAAGTTTTGCAGGCAACAATGCTGACAGCAGTTCCCAAAATACAATTCTTTAAGTTAGATAATGAACTATGTCCCCAGCAGCAAGTCAATCATTGGCAACTACATGGAAACAGTCGAAAAAGAAACTTTCCTGCTCTCTCATCCAAACAACAGGTTTCGGTTCTTCCCTGAATTTATCCCTGTGCTGACATGTTCTGCCCATCAGCCCACTGCAACTGGAAACAGTCATTAGAGAAACTGTCAGAAGCTGGATGTGCTCTGTCTTTCCAGGCAGGAGAGAAGGATAACACATCAGACTGCGAGTGTTGGAGCTGGGAATGAGGGGGGAGACAGCCTGACAATGCCGAGTTATTTAATAAGCTGAGGTCAGAGGGATAACAAGATCATAGTCCTAAAGCCTTTCACAGCTGGCTCGAAAAGCCTGGGCTGAGAATTCCCCATTTTCAAGCCTTTGCTGCTGGGAGCTGTCGTTGTGTTTCAATCTGGACAATGAATTCTCAGCTCGTGCAAGTTTCAGTGTCTGAATTTCTGCCCTTTGGTTACAGGTTGATTAGCAGCTTCACTAGCAGCAGATTAACCTCTTTATTTCCCACAGCTCTGCTTCACTCAACATGTTCAGGTGCTGATCCAAGAGATTAAGAGATTTGTGATCTTTGCCACTTGTTAATCAAAACAACCAGCTCCCTTTATCCCTGCAGAACTCCTGTTTCCACGGGACGTTTACAATGGGGTGAGGTTACACGTGTGACAGCTGAGACTACAAGAACACTTCTCATCAGGGAGGTCTGGACAATTTTGCCTGTCCTTTCCCATGCCCTGTCCCTGGAAGTGCCCAAGGCCAAGTTGGACGGGGCTTGGAGCAACCTGGGATAGTGGAAGGTGTCCCTGCCCGTGGCAGGGGGTGGGATGAGATGAGCTGTAAGATCCTGACCAACCTCCCAACCCAAACCATTCCATGGTTCCATGTTCAGTTCTGTGTGTGTCCCTCAGACAGCAGAGCTGCTCCTTCTGTGCTGTGTCCCCACCATGTCCCCACGGCAGCTCCAGCTGGGAACACAGCCCTGCAATCCCTCTGCCAGAGGAATAAAATACAGCATTGGTACTCCTGAGAGCTCACCAAGTTTGGGGCTGGGGGAGTCAGCACATACATGAGAAGCTTTTAATGATCTATGTAATCCCTTCACATTAATTAATGTCACTCAGCATTATGGTGAAGAGTGAAAAGGCAACAAACATCACAGTGATCACATTCCCTAAACTGGCTGCCATAACTGTTGCTGTGAACTCAGACCTTTAAACTTCTGCCAGCAGAAGAGCACATGTACTTGTTTAAAAAACAAAAGAATTCAAGAATTCTTTCTGTAAGAGAAAAGCAGAGAGTGCTGCAACCCCAGAGCAGAGGCAGCCAACAGCACCTGAAGTGAGAGTATGACCGGTCTCTGAGACACTGAATGTGTCAGCTGTGACCCTCACAAGTGCAAAGCTTACCAGGAGGGAATATTTTGGAATTGTTTGTGTTCAGCACAGGACTTTGGGTGTCAATACACAGCACTGAGTGGGTTGTCACTGTGACAGGGAACAGCGTGCACTGTCTGCAATACTCAGGAGCTGCATCCTTGCATTAAAAATCTGCTGCAGGAACTGGAGCAGGATGGACTCCACTTCCTGCCACTGATAGAGGAAACCAATGTCCTGCCTCTGCCAGCATCCTTCTCATTTGCAACTGAACCAACACAATTTGACATTTTTAACAACTTTCAGCAGACTTGTTACGGCTTTCCCAAAAGCTGGTTTACATTCTCAAACAGGAAATTTTCCAGGGCAGAAAATCCCCACAGAAAAAAAAAATTAACTTGGCACAACTCTGACTATTTGGGAAATTGTCTTTCGCAACAAAAAAATAAAGTAAAATCAAAACTTGATAAAGAAGGTTCAGCTACTGAACCAGATAAGCCAGAGCAGCGATGTTCGCCTGCCAGTGCATCCCAGCAGCCTTCCACTGCCACCTTGTGGGAGCAGGAGACGCCTGAACAGCTCAGGAACAGAATCACAGATCAGCCCCAGCTGAATTACACAAAATATCACTGAATATTAATAATGTATCAAAGATTTCCATTTCCTACTGAGCTTACATTGCAATTTCTTAGCCTGAGGCTTTGGTTCAATTTCCAGTGTCCACCGTTCTCAGGGACAGAAGATTAATTAAGTCTGCACAAAAACTTTTCAAATAGAAATCCCAGGGAGGTTTCCTGTCCTCCTTGGCTCCTCCACCTGTCACATCCCCAGGTCAATACTGCGGAACACAGAATTTACCGGAGTAGCTGATTTAGTGCCGAATTAGCTCTCAGCGACACATAGGATCTTACAAATATTTCAGGTACATCCTTGTCTTTAATGACCATTTTGGACACAGAGAAGTAGCTGAACTCGTCAAAGTTAGTAAAGCCCAGACCCTGAACACCCAGGCAGTGGCACTGGGATGGCACCAGAGCCAGAAGGTGCCATTACTGTTGTTCCACCGAGGGTGAAGTGCGTGCAGCAGGGCAGTGGTTCCCATTAGTAAGCCAAGAGGAATTGCACACAAACTCAGCATGGACAGGGCTGGGGAAAGGCAGTTTTACCTTCTGCTTGCTCCACGCTGCCAAGCTGCAGTTCTTTTACAATGCTTAGGTCAAGTGGTCCCTGCTTCCTTCCCTTGACCATTCCTGAAGGATCCCGCATGGATTCCTGCTTTTGTTAGCAGGCCAACCTACAGCCTGGACTCCCCCGCCCAAAGCAAATGCCAAAATATCCACCCCCCTTCCTCTGAGCCCTGCGTGGATAAAGCCCTGGCAGCTGAGCATGCAGCACACACCTGCTCGCCACCCTTACAGGAAACCACACTGACCCCGGCCCACACCTCGACCTTACTCCAAATAAAAATGCAGCCTGATTTCTGATCCAGCAGGAGCAATCTCGCCTCTTCCCAACATGGACAACCCCATGGCCAGCAGAATTCCTGCCCTCCCACGTCATCTGCACCAGCAGCCTTTGAAAAAAGGGACAACTTTATCTGAAAGCGATTAACTGCAGAGGCAGTGGCAGAGAAATGCTGTCACAGCAGGTGCCAGATGATCGTTCAGTTCTTCACAAGAGAGAAACCTCTTAACTTCTTGTTGTCCACTGTGTAGTGTGGACAGGAATCCTTCCCTTGCCTTGTAGCACCTCCTTGCATGAGCACCCCACCACTCCGCTTCCCCAGGGACCTGTCCCAGGAGATTAAGACCACTCAGCTTTACATCAGTCAGTGATAAGGATTGTAGAGTTAAATGCTATTTAAAAAAAGGTAGCAGCGAGCTATTGCTCACAGCCTTTTCTGCCAGTTCCTCTCAAGCGACATTTAAATACACCTTAAATGCAAATCTCATCGTTTAACTTTCACAGAGATCAGGGGCTTTTATTCTATTTGTCAGACCATAAGGGTTAAGGGACCTATCAGGTGCCACATCCGTGCTCTTCCCAGAGGACACACACTCGGAATGCCCACAGGACAAGAACCATGAGGTAAAAGGACTTGCGAAAAATTGTTCATCTAACAGTACTGGTGGAGGAGGATTCAGTTATTAATATATTAATAATATATGCTACTATAATTAGCAGCTGGATCCTTAGAATGAAAAATAAATTCCTCTTGGGAATGAAGCAGGAAACAGAAGTGTTTGTCAAACACATTTACCTGGCACATCAGTGAGCTTCCTTCAGCTGAAAAACATTTCTAGGGGAAACTCTGGAGGGCAAGAAGGCATGGGCTGAACAGGGCCACCAGCCCCACAGCTGCCCAGAAAACAAGACCACCTCACTCCTACTCCAGATTTATCTTGGAATCATGGAATGGTTTGGGTTGGAAGGGACCTTAAAGCTCATCTAGTTCCACCCCCTGCCATGGGCTGGGGCACCTTCCACTGTCCAAGGTTGCTCCAAGCCCCATCCAGCCTGGCCTTGGACACTGCCAGGGACAGGGCAGTTAAGTGAGAAACTGGTCAGAATAAATTAAAAAGTAAGGAGGAGAGAGAAGAGTTTCCTGTCTCTAAGAGTATGCCTGATGGCAAGTGCTGGAACCACCCTGCTGGAACCTTCCTGAGGAACAGGAAGAACCCACACAAGAATTCAGTTGTATAAACACAGTGATGGGAGGTAAAAGAATTAAAATCCTAATTCTTGCCAAACCAGGAGAGATTTCAAATTCAATAGTCCTTTTAAACTGGCCACGTAACTGAGAGCACAGACCTGCCTTCCAGAAGTTCTCAGGCAAAATCGATCTCACCCCATGTGCCAGCTGTGGGCTGCACGGTTGCCTTTCCAGCTGTTCTGGGAACTAAAACTTCCAGAGTATGAAAAGCTTCAGCCAGATCTCCCAGCCTTCCAGCACAGGTATCTCACGGCTCAAGTGATATTCCAGTATGGCAGGATCTCCTGCAGCCCCTTTCTCAGCCCAGGGAACAGAGCTCCAAGCAGCCCGGACCTGTGACACCAGGAATACTCTGGCAGGGGCTGAGGTGCTGGACTCCCGGGAGAAGCCGCGAGCAGAGCCCTGCACTGAGCATGCACAGACAAGGGTACAGAGAACTTGGGGATGAAGCTTTTCGTGGCACTAGAGGCCGCTGTCACCCTGGATGAAGGTGGATAATCCAGCCCTGGGCTCCAACCAACAGGATGCCCCCATTCCCCACCACCTGCGGGCACCCTGCAGAAACGAGGAAGCTGTTAGTTCTGTCCTGGCAAGAACAGGGTCTGTGTGAGGTACTGTAGGCACAACATCCACACAGCTGAAATCCACCCTCAAACAGGGCTGTTTGAGTTCAGTGGACAAACACTGACAATGGGAGACAATTTGCTTTTGGCAGGAGATCATCCAAACGGCCAGACTGCACCATTCATCAGGAGCTCCAAAATTCCCAGAAAAAACCCCAAAGCAATTGCCTGGCACGAGCACTGGCTGTGGCAGATGGTACGTTTCCAGCTCCCGGCAGCAGCAGCACACCGCAGGGCTGCAGAGGAGCATCAGGAGGCTGGGATGTGCAGCAGGACACGTGGAACACATGTGGCAGCAGCTGGGCTGAACCTCTGGGACATGCAGCCCCAGCCCCGGCCCCGACCGGGCACAGTCCAGCCGGCACCACACGGGCCTAAAACGGACTCTGCTCTGCTGCCCCTCTGCTGGTTCTTTCCTCCCCCTTGTAATTTACACTATTTTCCAGCTACTGGAGTGTTTCCTGACCAATTCAGCTGGAAAACAAGGAGCAGGTGAAGCACCATGGGTCAAACGCTGTGGTGGGGCAGGGTAAGGCTTGTTGGCCACCACAGGATGCAAACCAGCACTCCAGAGCCCTCTGCCAGTCGTTCTTCCCCAGCCCTAAGGAGCCTCTTCTGCTTTAACCTTTTGGCTTCACACAGATAATTTTAAGGCCACAAGTTCGGAGACATCCCTGTGATCTAATATTAGATGATGAGCCTGTTTATGTTTTTGTTGCTAAGAGCAAGCTGGCGCACTGGAAACACCGAAGCAGCCCAAACACTCCTGCAACAGCTGCCGCTGAGAACTGAAATCCATACAGCACTGCCCTGACAACTGTTTGCCATTTGCCTTTTTATTTTACTGGAATTGGTCTCCTTCCCAAATAAGCTCTTCCCATTTAGGTGACTTCTCCTGTCTCCCTGGGTCCATGTTTCCTAGTTTCAATATGCAGGCAGCTCTACCCCACTGTGAGGACGTACATTCATCAGTAAGGTTTCCTCCCCCATGAGAACAATGTATAATTTCTGGGCTTTTTTCCTCTCAGTAGCTTCAAACCATCAATTGAAGGTGGGAGGAATTTTCTGGTGTTTTCTCTTTACATTACCATAATTCACAGGAGATGGTTCTCTAATAAAAATGCAGGAGACAAACAGATCTTCTGTATTATTTATAGAAACAGATTTGGCAGCAAATGCCAATGCAGTAATATTAATGGATGCTTTTTTGGGTATCTACAAGTAACCATCCCAGTCCAGTTCTCTGTCTGCAGACAGTGCCAGAAGTCTGGGGGGCACTTTGTGCAGCCCATTTCTGCAGGGAAAAATCTGCTTCTGCAACTTGATTCTGGGCTTGCCAAAATGGAGACACCATTGTGAAAGGTCTGAAGTGAGAACTGAGAGCACAGTACTCACTCTGTTCTCTTGCACAACCTCACTGGGCACTGGCAATATCTTTTGGCAGCTCATCTCGATTCAATTGCAAATGACCCCAACCCAAGTGACCTCCTGCAACTCCACAGGAGCACACAGAGGCACTTCCAGGGCTAACACAAGTGTTTTCACACCAACAATACCCTGCAGTGGCTACTGCAAACTGTCCCTGCACACAAAGCTGGTGAATGTGGCTCCAGAATGTTTGCAATACCTTCCAAGTGCTCCCTGCACTAGCTCGGGGGGGGGGGGGGGAAAAAAAAAAAAAAAAAAATAAAAAAAAAAAAAAAAAAAAAAACAATCCCAAACGGAAGTTTGAGTATTTTCCAACAGCACAACCCACCTTGCTTGGAGGATGTGCTGCAGGTGAAGCTGAGCAGCAGCTAAGCCCCACCACTTTTAGCCTTGTAAGCTGATAATTCCCATTATTGCTTTTGCCATCCCTCGGCCTCAGGCCATTTAAGATGTGTCAGAGCACTATCTGCACTCAGGAAGTGCTGTATTTCAATAAATCACTGACAGTTTGGAAGAATCCAAGCACTATATACTCTGCATGAACTCGTTGCTGGCTAGAAACAGTCAGTTCATTGCTGTATTTTATTTATTTCTATTTGCTTTCACTGATGCCATTAGAAGAGACAGATTTTGGAAAAGTTAACCTGTTTGCAGGAAGAATATATGGATCATTGCATATTCTGTAATTAATGCACAGGGTAAAGTTCCTTTAAAAAGAGCTCTGGCTCCCCAGGTTTGTATTTCCCCAGTCTTAAAATAACACCATGTGATAAGAAAGAGATACCACCAGCTGGAGTCAGAGTCATTCCCAATGCTGTTACTGCTGGAATGGCCTCAGCTGCACATGGCAGACTCCTACCTCTGGCCTTTCCAGTCAGTCAAAGCCCTACCTGCTGCTGGAGTCCATCTCCTACTGTGTCACACACCTACATGCCCCAGGAACGTTTGTTTTCTCCCATTAACTGCAGAGGGAATCTGGGGGACCTGTGCAGCACAATGTTTCCATTGGGGCATATGTAAACACAGCTGAGCCAAATCAGAGGGACAGGTTTTATCTGAATGTATCTCAGTACAATGGTCTTTATAGGATGGGATTCATTTTACAGAACTCACTGCAAGTGGCTGCTCTGCTGTGTGTCCCTACAAACACACTGGGATAGGGCTGAGATTAGTACTGAAGAAAAAGGCTGAAATACTGAAGAGACAAGTAGAAAATTATGAAACTAAATTTAACCTACAAGCCAGTGATGACTCAGTTCAAAATCTTCAGACAGAGTAGGGACAGCAGCCTGGGAACTTCATGGAGCACCTAAAAACCAGTTCTTACACCCCCACCATCACCACCACGTGAGAGCTGCCCACGGAGGGGGCCACCAGAGCCCACTCCTCACTGACCTTCTGCGCTCCCTGGCCTCCTCAGCTGAGAGGTCCTTCCCCGGGGCGGAGGCAGCCCCGGCATTCACGGTGCCGTTGGCAGCGCCGAGCACAGCACGGTTTGTGATTACACCTAGAGGGGTGCTGGCACAGCTGCCCTCTGCGTTTTTCTCTACAGCAGAATCAGTTTGTTGCCTGAAAGGGGCTCTGAAATAGAGAAGACATATGGAAAGCAAAGCAAGTGAACTCCAGTGCTGACCGAGCCCAACCTCCTCGAGGGAGCATGGACAGTTCATCCTCCTCGCTTTACACTCATGTGCTCGTAGAGAGCAGCCACAGCAAAATGAATTTTACAAAACTTGGAGAAGAATGAGCAGGAGGAATTAACAGCCTTCACATCCCTGTTAGTAGTAAAAATGATTAAAAAAATGTACCTGGTGAATAAGCAGAAGGAAGGAACTCCAAGAGCTTGTACACCGAGCGCCCGAGGGCAGCCTGAGCACGCGCTGTGTCACAGGGACAGAAGGCACAAGGGACACACTGTGGACTGTCACCAGCCTGCCAGTCACACCCACCACTGGAACTGTCCAACACCACCATCCTGGGATTGCTTATCATTCTGGAATTGCTTATCAGCACTTCCCATGTGGAAGCACACCTTCAATCCCTAACCCACTCCAGAACTCAAGAACTTCCAACCCAAATGCTGACTTTTGGAGCTTTATCTCCGCTGGGAGCCATTACCTGGTGTTGTGGCAGGCTGAAGCAGGAGTGTTCACACCGAGAGATGTGGGACAGCAAGAGACAGGTTGCCACGGGGTGCCCGGGGAGGTAGATGAGCCAATGGCAGTGGGTGAGGTAGCTAGAGATGGACTGCGACTGGCTGAAATGTAGGGACTGCTCAGGTCACTACTTCTACCAAATGAAGCACTGTAAAACATCACAAAATCACGTCCTTCAGAGCACAGTAAATATTCAACAGCACATCCCACAGCTGGGCTGGCAGCTGGGAAGGGAGCAGGTACCACATGGCAGCAAAACGTGTGCAAGGAGATCAGAGAGCGGCGGAGCTGTCGTCCGTCGCCCACACAGGCCAGCGCCAGCAGAGCCCTGCTTAGCTAAGCCCAGCTCAGTTCCAGCGAGAATAATGGCGTGGGGGTGAGTTGGGAAGGATCAGGGAAGGAAAATCCCTGCTGCAGTGAAAGCAGGGCACATGGAGCACCCTGTGCCCTGAGGAAAGGTGGGTGCAAGGATGAGGATGCTTAAAGCAGGAAAGGAGAGAGTGACATAAGCGGGTCTGGCTGCATCACCCCTGAGGATGTCCAGGACTTCCAGTTTTAAGAACTTGCTTCCAGTGGCTTGAAGTTTTGGCAAAGATGATCAGTTCAGGCTTTAATTCTCTTTAAGACATGTTTTGCACAAACTGTATTTCTGGAAAATAGCTAGCACAGCTGTCCAAAAATACTCAAGAATGAGCAAGGGAAATACATATTTTGCCAGTTTAAAGCAAACACTGAAAACCAATCTTACTGAAAAGCTGTGTTTGTGTTCATATTTTGGAGAAGAGGGAGGAGGAAAAAAGAAGGGCTCTTATACAAGGATGGACCCTTTCACTTTTTCAAAGAAAATCCAGCCTAAGGGGAGAGAAAATCCGCCCTAATGGGAGAGAAAATCCACTCTAGTGGGAAAAGCTACATATCTCTGAAAACAGACTTGATGAAATCTGGCAGAATCTCCTTCTTGCACATGCCCAAGCCCTGCACACAAGCTGCTCACTGCCTGCACAGAGCAATCCAGTGGGACCTAGGGCCCTGCCACACCTTTCCCAGCAGCTGGCAGGTCTGGCTGCTACCGGTCAGACTGGACTGTCTGAAGGATCAAAAGTGAGGAAGGCTGGAAGGCTGGCTCTCCCCTTCTGCATCCTAAAGGCTCCCATGGCAGGGCACATGGAGCCAAAGTGGTTGCACAAGAATAAAAGCTGACCTAGAGGAAACAGCAGGCCAGGACAGAGCTGCAGGCTTTAGGGAAAACCAGGGAAAACAGAATGAAACTGGAAGTCAACTCTAGAGTAAGAATCCAGAGAGCAGCCTGAGGCTGAAATAACACTGGGAAGAGACAGGACCACAGCCAAGGACAGGAGGCCAGAGGAAGGATCCAGTCCTGTTCACCCAGGCACCCAATTTACAAGCCAGTTCTACATGCCAAGGCCCCCAGGCAGCCCAGCATGAGCAGCTGGTCCCTAGGGAGCCAAAGGGGGCAACAGAGCATCTTGGAAGGCCTCCATGGGGCATCCTGGAAGGCCTCCACAGGGACGAACCTCCCATTTGGGCTCGTCAGTTGATGGCTGCCTGCCATATCCAGGTCACACAGGAACAAGCAAGTCATTGTCACCAGGTAGCAACCTCCACCGGAACCTAAACAGAGCTTCCTCTGGAATGCTGGCCCCTGCCTGGAGCATGTGGGAGCAGGAAGTCCTGCTGGAAACAAGTGCCTCCCTTCTTGGCTCTCTGCTCCAGAGGGAAAGGCCAAGCCCTGGAGATGGGCTGGGAGGAGGGTAGGAGTGGGAAGAGGAGCCTGGCTGGGGTGGGCGTGTGGAGCAAGAGGCTGTGGAGTTGCATAAGTGAGTGTTCTGAGGAGAGGATGGCAGTGGGGCCTGTGCCTGGGAAGGAATGAGAGGATCAGCAGTGGAAAAGGTGGTGGCAGCCCTGGGGGAACAGAGTTGATGTGGCATCATCCTAGGGGAGCCCAAGGTAGAGTGTCTGGGGCACAAGGGTGGCCGCAAGAGAGAAGGAACTTGGTCAGGAAGGGAGGATGCAAAAGGGTTATCAAGAAAGCCCTAACAAGGATTGTCTTTCAGACGGGAAAGGTAATGGGTGAGGAGGATGGAAGCAGCACCAGGTGCCTGGGAAAGCAATGATGTGGGGGATGAGAGGGAAGGAGGAGAAGGAATGGAGGCAGAGGGCACAGGGATGGCATTGTGCCAGCTCCAACACACATGGGCAGAGAAATGTGGTGCTGAGGCACCAGGAACATGCTCCTGCTCCCAAGCGAGCCAAGGCACTGCCACCTCTGTGGGAATCCACCTCCCAGCCTGCCCCCCTGCATGGGTGGCCCTGCACAGTGTGTAGGGCACTCCAAGACATTTACTCCATTGTCCATGTTTGATCTGAACGGGACCAGAAAATTGCAGCATAAAGGTTAGCCGGGGAATCCTGTTAATTAACAGCTGTGTCCATAGGAGTCTGTGAAAGGGAGGACTACGAATTTATGCTGAAGAATTCAACATTAGAAATAGAAAAAGACACTGGCACACTGCTCCTCATTCTCTAACATTATCACCACAACAGAACCGTCAGGGAATGAGCAATGAAATGTAAAGCAACATTTCAAAGCAATAAAAAGAAATACTTCTGAGAACAGCAAAGGCATTAAAAACTTTAACTTAACAAGCTTCACACTCTTAAAAAGCTTCCACATGTGCTAATAAAAAAGGTTTGCACAAAGCACGTAACTATCTTTTTTAAACACACTGCCATGGGATATTGCAGAGATCAAACTAGGATTTGGGTATGGAAGTTGGCCACAGTGGTGGCTGTTAAGAACAATGGTTAAATATAACCCTTGGCTCCTAAATTCCTGATTGCTGGAAGCAAGGAGAGTGTGGGAGGTGGAAGACTGCTCTGAAGTTATATTGGCTTTTGCAACTTCTCCTTCAAAACCAGCTGCTGTCAGAAACAGAGTCTGGGCTGCAGGGACTGTTATCCCGGCTCACTGCAATGGCTTTTATGTGACCAGAACCAGCAAGGAGGCATTTGCATAAATGTGAAATGAAGGAGAAACTGTGCAGCTGAAGGATTTCATTCTGGTGCGTGAGCCCTTCCTGGGAGGCAGCACTTCTGGCTGATGTCAAAGGCAGGATGCTGAACTAATCCAACTTGCCATGCCAGTTTTCCTCCATATCCTTTCATATATAGTCAAAGTGACCTGGCTTTTTGAAGGCCAGTACACACTAAAATGGACACCAGGATATCAGAGCAGGGTTCTGTGGATTTCTGGGCCAGTGGTACACACAGAGAAAGCAGGACAAGTGCCAGTACCATGACAGAGAGAGCATCAATATTTGCTTCAAATAAAGCTGAAGAACATTTGTAACATTGCTGCAAGTTATGTTGCTCCCTTTTAGTAAAAAAAAAAAACAAACCAGCCTTTTTCCACATCTTAAGATGATCTGCTGCTGTTATTCATTCTATGTTTGGGGGGGTCATATAAAACACTTAAAGAACATAACTAGGGTTAGATGGGATATTGGGAAGGAATTTTTTCCTGTGAGGGTGGTGAGGCCCTGGCACAGGTTGCCCAGAGCAGCTGTGGCTGCCCCATTCCTGGAAGTGTCCAAGGCCAGTTTTGTGGAAGGTGTCCCTGTCCATAGCAGGGGTTGAAAGGAGATGGGATTTAAGGTCCCTTCCAACCCAAACCAGTCTGTGATCTTTATGGAGATTAGTCAAATACTGAGGCAAAGGGGAGTTGCAGGTGTACACAGTCATCCCCTCAGTAACATCCAAGCATGTCACATTCCCTTGAATTCTTCCTCTCTAAGTACAAGCTTTTACTTTTTGGAGTTGTGTTCAGAGTTTTGATAATATCTGGAAATGACAAAAAGCTTATGTCTAACCAGGTTCCTTTCCTCCTCTTAGGGGTGGATGCACAAGGCTGGAGAAATCATAAATTCAATACAATCATATTCCATTTCTCTGTGCTCTCCCACAGAAAACTGTATGGGATAAAGGTCTAATTGATCATGATTTTACTGTGTGTATATGAAATGCAACCCCACTGATCTCTCCTTCAAAAGCACATTTATTCCTACCCGACAAAGGTATTCTATGTACCTGCTTGTGAACCAGTCACTCTTATAAAAGGCCAGAATTCAGCCTTTGTGACACTAATTCAGTATTAGTGACATCTCACTGCAGCCTAAACCTTCCCCACTCTCTGTTACAGTTTAACCAAGGAAATACACTACAACTGTGTGAGTGCAACACTAAATCTGGTGCTGGATTAGCTGGGATAAACCAGCAATGTTTGTAAGATTGCCTGGGGGTGACTGGGCAGTCCCTCAGAGCGGGGAGCAGCAAAGGTGTGCCAGCTGCAAGGGGCAAAAGTTTTCCAATGTAATCAGGTGCAGCTTGTCAGACCAGCTTTGGAGAGAGACAAGCTATGGAGGCTGGGCTGTCATCACATCCCAGGATAGCTGTGAAGTCACTGGAATGGATCAGCAGAGCAGAAGGCTTCTGCTTGAAGGGGCTGCTTCACCTTTTGTGGCAATGGATCTGTACGTGCTCAGCAACTGGCCACACACATCCTTGAGCACCACTTACCTCTACAGCATAAACACTGGAACAAATTGCCTCTTCCTGAGTAACTCAAGCAATTGTTTCATCTTCAGGACAGTTATTAAGTTCAGGGTCTGGAATCTGGTGAAACTCAATCTAAAACCTTGAGCTATTGCTGCTGTTTTCCTTAACCAGAAACACAATGGCTTTGCAGTATGACATGTTTATTACAGGCTGTTTTGATGGTCTCCAGTATCAGCTGAAATAAAGCTGAGGTGCTGCCACTGCTGATCCTCCTGCTCACAGCTGAGATGAAAACCCAGCAATGCCCTGTTTGCCTCACCAGGGCAGGGCATTGCTTCAGCTCACTCAGAGAGCTATTAGCTGGTACCCCAAGGACACCGAGGCTCTGCCTCCCAAGGGGGTCCAGGACACTGCAGTTACAGAAGTTCTGCCTGGAACTGCCTTCCTGCCTCTGCCAGGCTCCTTTACCAACAATCAGCCTCTACAACGTCACACACCCTGGGCACAAACTGCTTCCTTACTGCCACAAGACAACGGTGGAAGCATCAGTTTTACTCCTTAGCAAGTGCTGTACATCACGCACAAGATCACTGCCACTTTCTGATAATACCATAAACATGGGACTAATATAAACCAAAATTAGAGATAAGCTGTAACTTACCAAAAGCTATCTGAACAATGCTTTCAGACTCTTATTACATTAATCTGCTTTTATGATCAATTTTGGTTTTATTCTCTAACCATAACATCAGCATTAAACAGAGAAAACATTGCATTTGAATTATGGGAACAAGAGTATTTAAATTCAGTCCAGCAATTTGCAAATTAATAAAAATAATAGCCTTTAAAAACACCATTTAGCATGACAAACATCAGGAAGTCTTAACTTTTCTTTCCTGCTCCCAGCAGAAGAGGGTCCCAAGGCCAGTTACAAGATGCAGGAGGCAGCAAGCAGGAGGCTGAGGTCTGGGAGGCATGTTAAAAGTGGTTCTGACTGCCTGAGAACCCACGTCAGACAGAACTGGACATACCTTTTCAAGTAGGTGGATACATAGGTAGTGGGTGCACCGGAGTGGGGGGCTTCGTTTTCCTTTGGCTCGTCCCTCCAGGGCTGCCGGGTGTAGGAGCCACTCCGCACCAAGTTCACAGCGGATTCTCTAAAGCAGGACAGAGCACAGGCTTTGCTTAGAAAAACCTCTGGAGTCTGCTTTTGGCTCCTTTACAGTTTCACAACACAGATCCTTTCCTTACACCTATGTGCTTCATTGTTCAGGTGACACAGCTCAGAGAAACACCTGCTCTGGCCTTAACATCAGCTCCTGCTCTTGCCAGCTCACTTCAGAACCACAGATGATGTAACGTTTTGCATAAAGAGGAACAAGATCCTTTTTAGTCAGAAAACTTGCAAATGAAATTCAGATTGTCCACAAAGGTAATTTAACATATTAAATAGTGTCATTTAATATTCTTGCTACTGTCTGTTATCAAGCAAACTATAAATGGGCAGATATTGGAACTGTAGGGAAGCTTTTATTCTTCGAGGTATCTAGGCAAGGACAAAAGCAATTCAGCACAGCAAATCCTTTCACAGAATCATGAGGCTTGGAAAAGCCCTCTAAAATCATTGAGTCCAACGATTAACCCAGCACTGCCAGGTCCACCACAAAATCATGAAGCAGAAAACAACAAACAAAATATTTACAGTATCTAAAGCTACTCAACAAGTTATCAAGAAATTCCTGGTAGTCCTATTTATCCTGGTTATCTGAAAACAGGGCTCTTTCCCTATGCTACTGCACACTCTGGCATCTCTTCCGGTCCTGGACAGGACCCGGAGCTTGTAGTGCAGCACTAATCCATTCCCTCATCAGCCTGCAATTATTTCTCATTTCCAGTTGTTGTGCCCACACTGATGCTCTCTTGAGACACCTGTGGGTTCCAGAAAAAAACCTCAGATGTTTTGAAAGGAAAGAATATTGGGAAAAATCTGTACTACACAGCATGCCTGGGCACCATCTGTTCCTGAAGGCCAGCTCTCCTCAGCCAGTCCCCACTCCACTCAGCAAAGGACGCTTGTCAGCACCCACAGCTGGATGTGCCACTCGATAGCAGCCTCTGCCAAACCGGCTTGAGCTGATCAACAGACACAAATTGTCTGCAAAACTCTGGATCTCAGAGACTGCCTGAGAGTGAACAAGAACACAGCAGGAGGCTCTGGCAAAAGATCAGCAAAGAATCTCAAGCTGTGCTGAAATTCTCTCAGGGTGTCACCTGCCACAGCTCCTGCCCGACAGTTACAGTTCACAGCCACCGCTCTGCATGTGCCTTTCCTCCTCTATTGGGGAAGTAGCTGGAAATGAGGCTAAGGTCAAATTTTACTCCTTCTAGTAAAAACTGAATCATAGAACAGCCAGGGTTGGAAGGGACCTTAAAACTCATCCAGTCCCACCCCTGCCATGGGCAGGGACACCTTCCACCTGCCCAGGCTGCTCCAAGCCCCATCCAGCCTGGTCTTGGACACTTCCAGGCATGGGGCAGCCACAGCTTCTCTGGGCACCCTGTGCTAGGACATCACCGCCTTCACAGGGAAAAATTTCTTCCCAATATCCCATCTATCCCTGCTCTCTGGCAGTGGGAAGCCATTTCCCCTTGTCCTGTCCCTTCAGGACCTTGTCCAAAGTCCCTCTCCAGCTCTCTGGGAGCCCCTTTAGGCACTGGAAGGCCCCTGAAGAAGTTGCTTGTGAAAATCAGCTCCTCAAATACATCTGGAAATCCTGGATATATATCCCATTTACACCATGGTTCCGTCCAGGGGCATCTACACACACTGACTGTAACAGCTCTGCAGTGGAACAGTTCCTACACAGAAGAGTTCACAAGCTCAAGCGAATCTCAAGTGACAGAGGTGTGAACAAAAGGACTGAAGGTGACTGCTGAGCAAGTGACAAGTACAAGGTGCAGCTACAAAACGAGACATTTGCATATAAAAGGAACAAGGATCCATAAATCTGGTTGCCTGGATGGAGCCTGTGCCTGTGTGAGTACAGGGATGGAGGAACCAGTCTGCTGGTTCCTGCTCACCTAAATAAAAACCAGTGTACCAGAACTTTTATAGACAGAGCTGGCTCTTGACATTGTCAATTCCTGTGTACTTGAGACTGCTGAGAAAATATACAAAGCATGACTACAGAAAAATTATATTCCAGAAGTACTATTGACAGGATGGAAGCTGAGCATTAACTTCAGCCAGTCTCACCTGTTTTCTTTTTCTTCTATATCACTCGTACTGCTCAGTCTTCTGGGGACTATGGTGGCAAGATAACTCTTGTTGTCTCTGTCCTGGTAAAGCAAAAGAGGAACTTCAGCTACACATCTCTTACCCTTTCAGCACGTTCAGTGGAAATAAATTTGTGTTCAAATTTCTTCAACTAAGAAAGCATTCTCCTATCAGCTGGTTTAAGGCAATTTCTTGGGCAACACATACCACAGCATAGAAATATCAGTTCTGAAACGGATTTCCCGATGAGCATGGTAGTGAGTAAAAGCATGTTCTAACTTAGAGAATGACTTGTAAATCACAGAATCAGAGAATGGCTTGGGTTGGAAGGGATCTTTAGTCCACTAGACCAGAGCTCCATCCAAGGTGGCCTTGAACACCTGCAGGGATGAGGCATCTACCCATGGGCAGAAAAGTTACAGTTACTGAATATGTGATATGGGATTTACAAATGCAGCTGGTGGATACAGGAAGAATCCATATAAACGACATGGAAGGAGAATCTCCACTGCAGGTATGTGCTATTGCCTGTAATGGACATCTTCTGGTAAAGAACAGGCTGTGCCAGACTGGCAGCCCCTGTTCAGGGGCAGCCCCGTCCAAACTGAGCAGGAATTAGGCCAAAGGGGCACCAAACTCCAGTTCCGGAGAAACAACTGATAGGAGGAAAATATTTTTCAAAAGAAAAAGGAAGTAAGAATGAAAGAGACCCGCATTTGTTACGGATACAAATCCCAGCAATAACTCAAAAGGAAAGAGGTTTACACCTGTGGGGTAAAGTGGATACACTAAATCATCCTTGCTGAAAGCCAAACCTTTTCCTTGTTGTCCAACAGCGCAGATATCCGAGGGCTGGACGAGGAGCGATAGATGGAAGTTTTATCCCTCTGTGCCTCACGAGTGGCAGCGACTTCACTCAACATGTTGTGGCTGCCAGTCTTCCTCAGGCCCAGCCGCCACGACGAAGGTGACTCATCCTTCTGCTCGTCTGACTTGCTGAGCCAACTGAACTGTGGAGGAGAAACAGGGACATTTGGAAAAAGGAAGAGCACTGCAAGGCACACTCTAAGTTCAGAAAGTGTTTCAAAAAGCCCCAGTTTTTGCTGGGCTACATTTGTAAGACAGAGTGACTTTTATTTCCTGTTTAACTACAGGACAGAGTGCAAGGCGAACTCGCAGGGATGCAAACTGCTGTAGTGCCTCATCCCCAAGGACAGAGGATGAAAGGAATCTTGTGCCACTGTGCAGGTCTTTGCCTACACAGTGCCCTCCTCCAGCTTTGAGGAAAGAACATAATGAACAGTGAAGCTTTTATTATCACCCATTTAGGAAGGGGTAATTATTCAGTAAAGGCAGAAAACCAAAAACAAGTACTCAGGTCTTACGGAACTAGCTGCAAATAAACCCCTCCCAGCAACAGAGTCCAGGAGAAGTCATTGAGATCATCAGGGAGTTGTAGCCAACAACACTGTAAAGGAAGAGACTGAGGAAACCTGGATTGTTTAGTGTGGAAAAGAGAAGGCAAACATGGGATTTAGTTGCTCTGCTACTTGGGGGTGGGTTTACAGAGGACATGGAACCAGACTTCTCTGCAGTCGACAGTGAAAGGAGGAGAACAGACAAGTTTCCACATGGGAAACCCCAGCTGACATGGAGACATAACTCCCAGCAGGAGCAAAGCTGCACTGGGACAGGGAGTAAGGGAGTAGAGCAACTCCATCCTCAGAGACCTTTTAATACTCAGCTGAGCTCAGGTAGGTCAAAGCAACATGACATGAGCTTAATCCTGCTTTGAGCAGGACACTGGACTTTGCAGAGGCCCCTTCCATGGGCAGGTAACTGTGGATACCACAGAATGGGCCTTTGTGCTTTTTGTTACATGAGGCACTTCTGACCTGCATATATTGGTCCTTAAATACACAACTGCCTCAATGTACAACTGCCTCAATGTATGACTTTAGCTACAGTTACCAAGTCTTACAAAAGGCTGCCTAGAGCCATCCAAGAATGGAGCCTGAGCAAGAGACACTTGTACAGGGCTAAGCATCAAGTTGTACAGGAAATAAAGCAAATAAATTATTAGGAGTTACTGGAAAAGTACAGAATACAAAACACACAACCACTGTGGCTCTGTGTTACTGCAGGGTACAATCACACCTTTGGTACCACACACAGCTCAGCTCCAGGGCTCAGCAGCAGTTGACAAGAAGGGAAGAGATTCAGGGAAAGGCAGCAAGAATGAGTAGAGCAAGAGAGGTCTTGCATGAGGAGATACTCAACATATCAGTAGTCTCCACGCTGAGATATGACCAAGGTAGAAGAAACACTCTGTGGCACACAGAAGGGTGAATAAGGAACAATCATTCCTTGGTCCTTTCCATAAAGGAACGAGGGGCAGCAAACAAACCCAGCTTGCGGTAGGTTAATGGGACAGGGAGCTTTGTAGAGTTTTTAACTAAGCTGAAGGACTCTTTACCACTGGACATTAGAGGATCCCAATCAAAAAGTGACTGCATAGAGGAAAAGTCCAACAGGGGCTACTGAAGACAAGAATTACACCAGGTTCAGCAAGTCCCTGAAATGCCAATTGCTGGAAGGTGGGAGGGAATTCCTGCAAGATTCTGTGTTCTGTGGTATCTTCTGATGGCCACTGTCTGCCAGGACACTGGGCAGACAAGGCTTTTGATCAAAGCTGATCTAAGCATTATTATACCATAGTCTATCTGACACGAACCATCTGACACTATTCAGAATAAATGGAGCTCCTGGGGAGCTCTGCCCTCAGACTCACCGTCTGAAGACTGCCAAGCTAAAATTATCCCTGCAGTATTTGAGCAATGTTTTCAGCTCATGTCATTTCAATGCAGATGCAAAGAGTTAATGCATACTCCACCATTTCTAGCACTTCCAGTCTACTGGGCTACACAGCTCTAACATTTTCATGTAGTTTTGATGCTTTCCTCAGAGAAAGCTCAAAACCACAGCAAAATCTGTCGTCTGTAAATTCTGAACAACACAGGAACAGCACATACTAATAACTCCCCTAAGAGAGGGCAACACAGTCTAAAGCCCAGCCCGTCAAAGAGAATTACAGAAAAGTCAAACAGGTGAGAGAAGGTAAAGAAGCTGATCTTAAGTGACTGAGGTCAAATCAGTAGTTGCTCTGCTCACAGGCCAGCTTCTATACCCTAACACCCTTATTCTGGGTTAAACAGCTCAAAGGAGTGAGACCAAACCTCTGCAGCTGGGAAAAGGTTACCTGAAGTGCTCACAAATCCCAGCATCCTTCTACCTCTAACAGTTCCCCTGCTAAACCAGCCTGAGCTGAACAACGCCCAGAGGAGCTCTGTTTCATTTGATCATGGTTACACTCAGTTGCATGTGGAAAACAAAAAATTGTGACTAAGCAAGAAACATTTCCCTCTGACAAGCACTGAGTGCTTCAGCCCTGGGCCAGGTATCTGTGTTGTTTTCTCCATAGTCTGGTGCAAAAAGAAAGCAGCAGCAGACGACACGAGTTCTGTGCAGAGCAGAGTCTCCTGGTGCCATCTAGCTGAGTGATCTGAGAGTTGGAGGATTCACATAAGATTTCAGTGACCACCTTTCAAAGCTTGTATAGCCCAGTTGGCCAGCCACATGCAAACTACCCTCTGCTTGCTGGGCTGTAACATCACACCACTGACTCAACTGGCTTTGGCAAGTCAGAGAGGCACTTTGGAAGATGGTGCCAAACTCACTGCTGATACATGAGCAGGAATCAGCTCTGGTGACAGACCTGCTGGGAAGACACTGGCAGCAGCCCCCTGAGAACTGACAGCACACAGAGCATGTGCTGTAGGCTGGGTTTCTTCAACACAATTTGCTTTGGAGGGTCAGAGATTCAAGAGGAACCGTATTGTACCAACGCCCTCCTTGGAGGCAGCCCTACACTGCTGCTAACACACATCTTTATCAGAATTTCATACTACCAGGCTTTTCTAAATTTAAGTCTTAAACTCCTCTGAAAATTGGTTTCAGAGCATCCATCTCCCAGTAACACCTTCTGCTTCTGAGCACTGCTGGCGTCCCCATTGATTCCAAATTCACTTACTCTTCTGGCAGATGCAGTGAAGGAGTTGGGCTCGGGTGGTGGCATTTGCTCAGTGATGCTGGGCCTGGATTCACGGCTGGAGTGGTTGGCAAAGGGCTCTTCCTTTCTCTCTACAATTTTAAACAAGAAGAGAAACCAAATGTTTCAGTATTGCACTTCCAAGGCCCCTCTTTACACAGAGTGTGCTCTGCACTCCAGGTCAGTGCTGTGTGACCTCTGTCTCCTCGGATCAGTGAGATGTCAGCGCCTCCTGCACTGTCAGATGTCAGGGCTTTCTGCAAGGAGCTTCCCACTTCCTAAAGAATAGGATGGATACATTTGCCAGGCAAAGCTTTTGAACTTGATCCTCACAGACAAGCAAAATCTTTGCAGACAGCACCAAAAAGGGGACACACAGGTTTTTTGTTGTTCAGAATTTTGTTTCCTGTCTGGGAATTTCTTCCCTGGTAAATCTTGGGATGAAAAGGGGCACATGCTGTTCCTGCTGTAGCACGAGTGTGGTACAGCCAACAGCCAGCGCTGGGTTTCACTGCACAGTTCTCTGCACCTGCTTGTGCTGCTGGCAGAATTTCTGGTCTTCTGTAGCAAAATCCATTTTTCTACAGGAAGCCAGGACTACTGCCCAACAAAAGCCCTTACTTGGGCTCCAAGCAAGCTAAGCAACCCTTGCACCTGCTCACAGCTGGCTCCCTGCTTGTTAGATAAGTGCAGCTGTCCAGTATGACATTTTTTTTTTGTATCTATGCACATGCTTGACAGAAGAACATCCACCAGACATTACCGGGGGAGAGCAAGCAGAAAGGGTGACTCAGGCAATAGGTTCACTTGACAGGAGAGCACAGGCTGGAGACAGACTATTCACCATAAACCCAGGCACTTGGAACCTGCCTGAGAAATGATGTATCTACACCCACCAACCAAAGTTTTCCTTTTAGCTAGGAGTGCTCACACAGTCATGGCTTGGAAAAAATAAAGTAATTTTAAGCATAAGCACCCAACCGGTCCTAGGAAATAATGTATGTGCAGGGAGTAAGTGTCTGCTGTTACACGAGGAGTACTTTGGGATGGAGCATCTGGGAGGATGGCACCTTGGAGCATGAAGATCAATCTTTCTGTAACAAATGTTCTCAGTCCTAGAAAAAAAAGGATCAAAGGACACAGAAAACAGAAAAGAGCAAGCCAAGAGAAACATTTTAAAATAACAGGAAGTTAGCAGGACTGACAGAGCCTGAACTAAAGAGACAAAGACAGAATCACAGAATCTCCTGAGTTGAAAGGGACCCACAGGGATCATTGAGTCCAACTCCTGGCCCTGCACAGACACCCCAACAATCCCACCCTGTGTCTGAGAGCGTTGTCCAAATGCTCCTGGAGCTCTGGCAGCCTCGGGGCTGTGCCCATTCCCTGGGGAGCCTGGGCAGTGCCCAGCACCCTCTGGGGGAAGAACCTTTCCCTGATCTCCAGCCTGACCCTCCCTGCCCCAGCTCCAGCTGTTACACTGGGTCTGCATGAGAATGGATTCTCAGCCACTTTTCCCTCTCTGTGAAGCAGCAGATTTCAGTTCTGGAGCTGAACCCTCGGGTGCACTTTCATCCACCCCTAGGGAAGGGGCAATAGATCCCCCATTCCTCCTTGCAGGCCTGGCAAGGATGCCATACTTGGCATCCAAGTCCATGGAAATGCCCACGGACAAGGAAAGATGCGCTGCCATTTCTGACAGCTGCTCATTCTTGTGACTGAGGCCTGTAAAACACAGGGTACTGCAGGAAGGGAAGGCTGCTGCTGCAGCTCTCCAGGCTGGGCTGCATGGGCACTGGGAGCCTGTCCTGGAAGTTTATAGCACACAGGTCAGCTTTTAAGGTCAAGCCTAATTAGAAGGGCACAAGCTAAAGTGGTAATGACAGGTTGGGAAGGGCTAACTGTGAGCAATGTGACTGGGAGCAGTTGACTGCAGAAGAGGGACAGGCCAAGGGACTCTGTGCTGGCAGCACAAGGGATGGCACGGCCACTGGCAGCGTTGGCTTCGGGCATGATCCCACATTTTATTCTACCAAAATTTCAGCAATAAACATGAATTCCAGACAAGAGAAACTGGTGAGGATTAGTTCAATCTCCTCAAAACAAATTTGTAAGAGTAAAAATTTAGGTTTCTAATTCCTTTTTCGTAAAGGTTTTTCAATAAGAGCTTTTGTTTAGTTGGTTTTTAAACAAAACAACACTAAAAGCTTCCACGGCCTGCTTTAATTCCCAATAATTACATATTGTAATAGTTCCCAGCACAGATAATCACCATAGAATTTTATACTGATCTTTCTCTTGTTTACAAGAGGTCAATGCCAAATTAATTGTCCCCAAAATGAATAGTGGCATTAATGCCCTCAGCTTCCTTTGTTTGAAGAACACAAATTTCTTACAAATTATAAGAAACATACTACTCTGAAGCCCTTCACCAATTTCACCGCTTTCCTCATCCAATTTCTTCTTCCCACAGTTTCTGCAAATTCAACAAATTAATCGCAACCTGAGACTCTTCAAAACACACCTCAAAATAAACTTGTGTTACACTGCCAGCTTCTACATGTCCTGCTTTATGCTCAGCTACCAAAGGGGTTGGAATTTTTAGGTTTAAAAAGATCACTCAGAATTTTTTTTTCATCTGGACTTTGAACACTTAAGAACAACAGTAATAACCTACGTGTCCAGCACTGCTCAGAACTGTAAAGGTATGGGAATATTAAAGAAAATGAAGAGGAATAAGGGAATAATTTGCATGCTTTCATACCCATGCCTCCTGTACCATCATGTAAAATGTTGAGCAGATAAACACAGAATCTCAGATTGGTTTGGACTGGAAGGAACCTTAAACCTCATCCTGTTCTACCCCCTGCCATGGGCAGGGACACCTTCCACTGTCCCAGGCTGCTCCAAGCCCCATCCAACCTGGCCTTGGACACTTCTGGGACGGGGCAGCCACAGCTTCCCTGGGTAACCTGTGCCAGGGCCTCCCCACCCTCACAGGGAAGAATTTTTTCCTAATATCCCATCTAAACCTACTCTCTGTCAGTTTGAAGCCATTCCCCTTGCCCTGTCACTCCAGGCCCTTGTAAACAGTCTCTCTTCATCTTCCTTGGAGGCTCCCTTCAGGTCCTGGGAGGCCACAGTACGGTCACCCCAAAGCTTCTCTTCTACAGGCTGAGCAATCCCAGTTCTCTCAGCCTTTCCTCACAGCAGATCTGCTCCATCCCTCTGATCATCCTGGTGCCTCCCCTGGACTCGCTGCAGCAGCTCCAGGTCCTTCCCGTGCTGGAACCCAGGGCTGGAGGCAGCTCTGTAGGTGGGGGCTCAGCTGAGCGGGGCACAGGGGCAGAATCCCCCCCTGCCCTGCTGCCCACGCTGGGGGCTCAGCCCAGGAATACCACTGTCTGTCACTGAAATCAGTAATACTGTGACACTTATCATTTTCATTACCAAAATGAAAAATCTTACTTTTCTTTGGGGTCCTCCTATAATGTGGGCTGATGCTGTTACCTTACAGAATCCTGCTTTAAAGAGTACTAAAGATGTGACCCCCACTGACATATGCAACAAGTGATAGCTGTGGCTCCATCCAGCTGGGCAAGTCCACACTCATTTTATCAGTGATTTCAGAAATTTACAAGGCAGGGTTTCAATTGTGATGGACATTTCTCAAAGGACGCAATAATCTTGCCAGGAGAGTACAGGTAACAAAGCCTGAAGCTTAATCATTACCTGAATGCTTGTTGTGTCCCATTTCTATTACCTCTAGTGGTTTAACACAGACTCCTATAATGTGCTTTGCTCAGTGAACTAATGCAATAAAAAGACCTGTTCTGGCTTCACACAAAATTTAATGCTGAGTGCTGTAGATCTTTCCTTGCTGAAGGATCTTAGGCTGCTCCTGACTCTGTTAAACCCCACACAGCTCCAGGTCTTACAAGTGTGCAAACATTTGAGTTGTTTTGGTTAAACTACCACCACGTTCACATGGATTACAAGCATTGGCACCCAGTTAGACAGGTATAATTTATATTTATATAAATATGTATATAATCAGGGTAAATCCCTGATTTATGGAGAAAATATGTGTGACTTGTACTGTGTGTCTCTTTCTATCACTGACATGTCCATTTAAAAGCTCCAAGATCATTTCCCTGTGTTACTGCCATGCCCACCCAGCTGCTGCAGCAGTAGCTCTGCGAAGCCCAGCCAGGATTTTCCACCCCTCTCACCCTGCCCCAACAGCATTAACTGATACAATCCTAACACAGGTGACAATTTCACTGCCACAGAAGCACAACGAAACTGTAAACTACACTTCTCCCCAGGACCTATTTCTTAGTATATTGGATATAGACCAAGTAAGTTGATGCTAAAAGTAGTTTAACCATTAAGCACATCATAGTCCAAGATCCATCTGTGTTTGCAGAATATTAAGTACAAGTAAGTCTTGGCTTACTGTAAAATTAAGTATCTGTATTTAAACTTTCTGTGCTGCACATAAACACTTCTAAAACTAATTAAGGAAGCCACAGAAATTATAGAAATGAATGGGAGTAAGATGCCAGCAATATACTATAATGTAAATGCTACTGTGACTCTGTGTACTTAATCCTTACTTTCCACTATCTTTTGCAATCATTATTCATCACAGCCTGGAAAACAGAAGTTCCTCACCTCTGTAATCACCCAGGACAGCTTCAGCCCTTCATTTCAGACTGATCCAAACACAACAGGCTATTGCCTTCCTACACCTTCACTTGCTTTCCTACCATCCTGCACCTGAAGGATTCTTCTTGAACTGGGCCAACAAGAAAAAAACCCTGTTTAAGAACAAGCTATAGACAATGTGTTATCTTCAATCCATGTGAGCTGGAAGTAGGAATTAAAATAGGATCTGAAGGATTTTTAAAAAAAATAACTATGCTGACCTGGGAGTCAGCATTTGAATCAGCTTTTTTAGCACAGTAGTTCCAGATTTCTCCAAATTCTGTACATATACACTGGAAGTAAAACTTTCAGGATGTCCTTAACAACTAATTATGTCATTATTAACAATAACAACAGCAACAACAATAGCTAGGCTAGTTATTAAATCCAAGACTGTACGAAGTCTTACCTGACTCCTTCTCAGCATCTGACTCTGAAACTTCATCTTCAGCTTCTTCCTCTTCAGAACTAGAACTGCTTGAGTCCTTGTTCTCTTCCTCAGTTTCCATGGACTTCAGCGTGTCTTCCTCATAAAGAATCTTCTCTTTGCTGCAAAATAGGAAATTTTAAGGACTAGGTGAGCAAGTTATCTGAGTTGTATTTCTCAGGAACACACAGACATGATTTACTACATACAGAACAAGCAAAGGACAAAATCCATCTACAGACTGAACATTCCAGCACTTCCATCATGGCCAATTTGCCACGGATTCCACTGCCAGTCTCACATTTTCTAACTCTGAAAACAAAAATGTGATCTCTCCTTTTCTAGTGCCACACAATGCAGCAGTTGGGCTGTAGGGCTCTGTGCTACAAAAAGGTGCAGTCCTCAGCCCAAAGCTCCGACTGATCCTCAGCCAGAGCAGGAGAACCAAACACCAGCCCAAGCCCTTGTTCCATCACTCACTGGGTGTGTTAAGACACAACTAAAACTGTATTTGAGAGTGCTCAGATTAAAAAAAAAACCAAAACCATGAAATAAACAGCAGTGAATTGTTTTTGACCCAGCTGAGGCCAGCTGGCTGTGAGAGATGAAGCTGCTCTCCCATTTCTCCCATTACTCTCTGGGCAGTTTCTTTTCAACTAAGAGAGAGAGACTTACTTGGTGAAGAGTCTGTTTTGAGGCTTCCCATTCATGTCAGCTTCAATCAGCTTATTCCTTGTCTCCTTCTCACTTCGTAGCTGTCAAAAAGTCCATGAAGATGGGAGAGAGAGAATGAGGATAGACATTAACCAGCTCCATCAGGGTAACCCAGTCAGCACCACAGCACAAGGTCAGCCCAGCCTTGTTAGACCAAACCACTGTAGGTTTGTGTAAGAAGCCACTTGAACAGCAGCACATCTGCAATGGCACTGTGAGCCCTGGACTGGAGCTCCAGCAGGGCACAGCACCCAGTGTGTCCTTGGAATGCAGCTGCCGTTTAGTAAAACCTTCAAAGGCACCTGCAGCTGCCCCTGCTGAGACCAGCAACAAACCCTGACTGCTGCCCAGAGAGGTCGTGGGCTCTCCCATCCCTGGAAGTGTCCAAGACCAGGCTGGATGGGGCTTGGTGCAACCTGGGCTAGTGGAAGGTGACCCTGTCCATGGAAGAGGGTGGGACTGGATGAGCTTTAAGGTTGCTTCCAGCCCACACTATTCTGGGATTCTGCTGGAGGTCTGTCCTTATGTGTGTGCACACATGAAATCAGGCTAGATTCAGCTAAAAATCTGCTGCCTTTGTGGCTATTATTTACTTGCTGCCAGAGGAAAGAATTCAAGTCTGCCCTGTCCAGGTAACCAGGGAACTCCTGTGAGGATGGGTCACTTCTTAAATCTCTCAAATGCACTAAGTCATTGCCCAGGAATACCTGGGATCACACAAAAACTGAGAGATTTTGTCTAGAGAGCAGCAATATTAATTTTACCACCATTGGTGGACAAAACAGTACCCAAAAGTTGTTTTAGTACCTTCCAGAACCACAGAAACAGCTGAGGCAGAAGGATGACAGCTAGGGGCTCAATTAAAGGCTGACTCTGTTGTGTCATGGCTCATCAGGTTATTCTTTCTCTTCTGACAGGCAAATGAAGTAAAAGCACTGGAAATTCTGAATCATAGAATCCCAGAATTATCTGGGTTGGAAGGCACCTTAAAGATCTTCCATTCCCACCCTCTGCCATGGGCAGGGACACCTTCCACCAGCTCAGGTTGCTCCAAGCCCCATCCAACCTGGCCTTGGACACTTCCAGGCACGGGGCAGCCACAGCTGCTCTGGGCACCCTGTGAAGTGGGAAAAGCTACATGGGTTCCAGTGAAGAGCAAAAATTTGGGGTACAACATTGTTAAACTGACCAAACTGCTGGAACACAGCAAAGGGAAGTGCAGGAAACAGCCTGCTCCATTCACAGATAATTCAGGAACTGGGAAAAGAATCCAAACCCAAACCAAATTAATTGCTTCCAGCAAACAAAAATTCCCTTGCTTTCCAGTAACGGCAGCAAATCATTTAGCAAGGGTGGCACAGTGTTCTGCTTTAGACTGAAAAAAATATCTGATTTGAGAGTCATTTTGGAAGTGAAATAATGTCAGTCATGGAACTGCCTGTTTTATCCTTAACAAATATAACTTTTCTATTTTTAAGTGATAAAAATGGCACATGATAAACACATGATAGATTGGCTTTTCCACTAAAAGATCATGTCCACTAAAAAAAACTGTGGTAAAATCTGGATTCTTCTGCCCAGTTCTACACTGACTGAATAAATGGAGAAGGCCTTTATATAGTGCTTCTATATAGAGAACAGGGGGGTTGTAGCCCCTGCAAAGCAGCCCTAAAAATGGGTGAGCAGTCACCCAAAAAATTCTTGTTTTTCTTCTTCATTTAAGAAGTGCAGTTATCTGTAAAATTCTGGGTAGTGAGAGAGAGGGGAATCCAAAATACAACCTGATAGTATTTATCAACGCCTAATTTAGGGAGAAGCTGATTAATTTTTAAGAAGCTCCTGTCAATGCTAAGGCTGCTATTTGAGGATGGCAGCAGCTGTGTTGTGATCAGAGCTGAAGTTCTAACCACCCACATTGTCAGTTCCTGAAAATCCATTCCTGGGGTTTATCAGCAGTGTTCCCATTCTGTCTGTTTCTGAACCCAATGTTTTAAGCGATATTTACAGGTTTTTAATTCTTTTTGAAAGAAGGTTAGCTTCTTTTTTGGAAGCACTTAAATGAGATAATTCAGTAGATGATGAAATTCAGATGAAATAGGAAAAAATTCAATCCAAACCCAACTTTCTGGCTTGAAACTGCCCTTACTTTGAACAAGATATATTTTGCTTTCCTTTTTTTATGTCAACTTTTGGCCTATAATCCCTTCCAATATTTCCACTGCACTATGAAACGGCAATTTAATATGGTTTTGAAACCACCCATTTTTTCAGTCCAGAATTCCCTGAAGTTTATAATTTCTTCTTCCTCCCCATTGTAAGAAAGGCAGATACGGTAACAGATCTTTCCCAACACTGACAGTGTATTTCCCTGGATGCAAACACAAAGCTGACTTGGGTAATCGCTCATTAGGAACAGAGCAGTTTGATGCAAGAGAGCCTGCCAGCCAACAAAACAACTGCAGGATAATAACAATTCCAAAGATGAACATAAATTCCTTACCAGTTCCCGTAATTCTGCATGCCATCACACTACTGACCTCCTTGCTGCAGTCATCCAATCTAGATTTCTAGCTATTAAAAATATTGCTGTGATTAAAGATTGCAAATGAGTAACTAAAGCAAATAGCTGGGCCTTGGCTTCCTGCATCTGTTGGCACCATATGTCTTGGAGAACACCCGTGTGTGAAAAGGTAATTGGAGAGGTGGAAAACAATCTCCAGAAACTCACCACAGTCTGTTTCTTCTGCAGCATTTCTAAATGCTCCACGAGTCCCTCATCAGCCACGTCAAAGGGAGTCTGGCCCTGGTGCAATGACAGAGAACACAAGAGGATATCTGAGATGACACAGTGGTAATGTTCCAAAAAGTCCTATTTACCAGTGCTTATGCTCCACATCCTCCCTCCCCAAATGGTGAGTGACACTCTGTTTCACTCCAGAGCAAGGAAACCCATGTGACAGTGATCATGGAATCACAGAATCATTTTGGCTGGAAAAGACCTCTAAGATCATGTTTACGTTCAGTGAGCAACTTTTACCAGGGCAGTGCAGCTCCCTGGTTGCTGCAGCTCGAATCCAACAGCCAGGACTATGTTTGAGTTTCCAAGTTTCTAAAAAGGACACTCTTGCACTGAGAGGGAATGTGACTGACCTCTTACGTTGGATATCAGGGAAAGGTTCTTTCCCCAGAGGGTGCTGGGCACTGCCCAGGCTCCCCAGGGAATGGGCACGGCTCCAAGGCTGCCAGAGCTCCAGGAGCGTTTGGACAGCACTGCCAGGGATGCCCAGGGTGGGATTTGGGGGTGTCTGTGCAGGGCCAGGAGTTGGACTGTGGGTCCCTTTCAATTCAGGATATTCCTGATTCTGTGTTACTTTACCATCATTTATTTAAAGGTTCTGAAAGGCTGCCAAGGAAGCCAAAAAAATTGGGATCCTATTCCACATCCATGGGCATTTATAAACTAAAACAAACTACAAAAATACTCTAGGGCACAAACCAAGAAATTGGTTACATTTTCACCATAACTAAAGCTCTAAATGTCATTTCATTAACAACACACCATGAAACCCGATGGCTACAGGTCAAAAATAAAAGGTAGCCTTGTCCATCTGACCCAACAAGGAGACAATTCTGGACTGGAAGGAGCAGGTAATGCAACAAATACAATTGTGGCTGTTTCTTTTCAAGTATGGCATGATACAAGACCCCATACACATCCCTTTGGAAAAGCATCTGATTGGCATTTAAACAGAAAAGATTTTGGTTGCCAAAGAGCTCACCAGGCTGAAAGGGCTTCCCATGGAGGCACTTGTGTTCCAGCAGTTTCCAGCACATCTGGAACACACAGGGCCCTCTCTTATCACATCCTCCTGCCAGCCTTCATCCCCTGGTGCTCCTCCAAGCACATCCAACCTTCTCTCCTCCCCCAGAGGCTGCCATGGCACACCCGACCCTGCTCCAGTGGGAAGCAGCTCACAGACCAGTATGAACATCCCAGCAGGGATGGGAACACCAAGAACAGCCCTGGACAAGCTCTTGAAAATCCATGAGCTATAAGGTTCCTCCAAACCCAAACCAGTCTGGGGTTCTATGATTCCATGATCATGCAGCAGGCAATAGTCGTCATTAACCTGGCTATAGAATACCCTGCATTAGTTGTGTACTGACCAGCTTGTTCCTGATGTCCATGTCACACAGAGCCTCAGCCAGGATGGAACATGCTTCCTTCACTCCCCAGTGAGCAGCAGCGTGGAGCGGAGTCCACCCATCGTTGTCCTGGACGTTCAAATTAAACCCAGCCTGGATCAGGAGCCTGAGGAAAGAAGCAAGATTGATCTCTGCTCCTCAGGAATGACTTCCTGGCAGAGCAGAGTTTCCCCTATTAGGCATCAAGTAGGTAGCCAGGCTCCCTAGCAGCCAGGAGCTTCTGGACTTGGTTATTAACCAAAGCGACATCCCACCTGATGTGCTCGAAACTGTAATGGAAAGGGCAATGAATGAAAAGTGACGTTGATGTAAAACCTGCTGGAACATGTCAAACTGATAACAGTCCCTTTCAGCATGTCCTGAATTGGGAGAACACCTTGATTTCCCATCTGGCATTGGTGACCCAGTCTGAACTCCTGCTCCAGTGGAGGAGAGAGCCTGGACTGGCTCAGGCACTGGGCACACAGACAGCATCCCTGCAACTGCCATCCCTGTGCCAGGGAGCCAAGCACAACACCTGCCAGGAGAGGGACATTTGGGAACTGGAGCTTGAGCTTGGTTCTCCAACAGCACAAGGCCACAGTGTGGGGTGGTCGACAAGGAGACCAACAGGACTGCCAGGGAAGCACCAGTGGCATTGACAGAGGTGACACTCGTATGCTAAACAACCCTCATTTGGATTAAACAACCCCAAATGCATTTTTTCAGAGATGCCCTTGCACATTTCAAACAAATCTTCCACAAGTGAACCTGCCTGGGATCTCCTTTCCTCACCTTCACTGCTGTGCCCCTTCCACCCTCCCTTCTCCATCAGAGCAGAACACTGGTGTTTCACAGCACCTGGAGCTTGAATATTTAACACCAACACAAACACAAGAGGGTCAGGGGTAGTAGTCTGGAGCTCCAGAGCCATGTGCACACTGGTGTGGCAGTGATCAGGCTCACCTGATCACTGAGCAGCTCCTGTATCAAAACTATTATCCAAATTGCTTAAATATTGAAGAACATCCCAGGGGAATTCTGCAAGTCTGGTAAAACTGCTCCTGAAAATTTCCATTGTGGGAAATTCCCCCATCCAGAGCCACCATTGCATAGCATGAGGGAAATCCAGCACGACCCCAACATGGCACCAACAGCTTGGAAACTCCTGCAGCTTTACACCAATGTGCTACTGTGCTAAATAAAACACAGTCACAGCAGAGCAGCTGTGGGCTTCTCTGTGAAAGAAATTGTAAATTAGGTGCTGAGTTTCTGTTGATTTTCCAGCTGGCAGAAGGGAGAAACAGAGCTGCTAAGAGATTCAAGGTCACAGACAAATTCCACGACTCATTTAGAGTTAGCTGGCTCCTGGCTGTCAGCCCCTTTGGTTTAAGTCACTAAAGCTCTGGATTTGAACTTCAGCACGGCCGTCACATACACAAGAGTGCAACAATGTCAGCTTGCTGTGAGATGTGTTTATCATTACCACAATTAATGCCAAGGAGAGGCTGTCCAGAACTAAGTCACCCTGCACACACTGAACTTCATCAAGGAGCACCGGATTCACAACCCTCCCCTGACAGGCCATGGGACCAACACCTCAGATTCAGAGATATTACATTTCTATTCACATGAGCTGTGTTAGATTCCTGTTCTTGGGCATGGTACAGGCACAGACAGCTCATCACTCAATTTTAAGTTCTAATGACTGAATACAAATCAGAAACATGGAGTACAATAAAATGCTTGAGGCTTGATATGAAACAGCTCTTAAGACATCAAGTCATGTCACTTAAAATTACGAAATTTAGGATCAAGATAGATGAACATTTCCAGAATGGATTTTAACGTGGGCAATAGAGTAACCCTGTAAAGACTATTTACAAGAGCATGTAACAAGACAAGGGGGAATAAATTCACATGGACAGAGGGCAGGGTTAGATTAGATATGAGGTAAAAATTCCTCCCTGTGAGGGTGGTGAGGCCCTGGCACAGGGAGCCCAGAGAAGCTGTGGCTGCCCCTGGATCCCTGGAAGTGTCCAAGGCCAGGTTGGATGGGGCTTGGAGCACCCTGGGATAGTGGAAGGTGTCCCTGCCATGGCAGAGGGTGGGACAAGATGGGCTTTAAGGCTCCTCCCAGCCCAGTCTGTGATTTGATGATCTCTATGTTTATGGGCAGCTCTGCCCAGACAGAAAGAGCAGAGAAAAAGCTTTACTGTTGGAAACCTTAATTTGACATTACCTGTAACAATATTAATGTTTTTTACCAGGAAATTGGGCAAGTTTATGTTCATAATAATCTTTTTAGTGCCAGGGCAGCAGAGCTGTCAGGTGCTGGAATCCTTCTGTCACTGCAGGAGCAGTAGCATGAAGGGGTAGAGGACAGTGAGACAGGGGTGAACACTGCATTTTCCCACTAGACTGGTCATGTTTGTGACTGTCATGCAGTGTGTGTTGTCACTTGCATGTCAAAATTATACTTTTATCCCCTAATACTGTTTAGCTTGCTAGTCCTAAAATTATTACCCTAACAGTGAAAATTAGACCTCGTGATTAGAAAAATTAGAGACCTCCTAATTTATACCTCACTCTCCAAAAAGCTTTCATTACTTCAAAAAGGCCTGGAGGCATGAAAGGGAATCCTCCAGTCCCTGTGTATTTCTGGGTGAACCACTATGGCTGGACACATAAAACCACAAGAGCCTTTTGAGAAACAGCAGCCTGAAAATCTCAGTATGGAACAAATTTCTCTGAACGTAAAGCAAGATGTCTTCTTTAGCCTTAATTTCACACATCAGCCCTGGGAGGAGCTCCTACCTCATGACTTCAGAATAGCCCTTGGCTGCAGCAACATGAAGAGCTGTGGCTCCTGTCCGGGGCTGCTTTATATCCTCAATTCTCCCGCTGTTCAGCCACTGCCGGGCATCCTGAAGCATTTGCTGCTCCTCTTCTTTCCTTGACAAGTCCAGGTCTACACCTAAGGGGGTGAAGCACAGAAGAAGAGATGAACAAGAGATGAAAGCTCTGAAGTACTTGTTAAACTTACCTTACATTCCCTTTGCTATAAAATATTAGTAAACTATTTCTGATCTTCCACAAAACAATCAGCAAAAGCCTTTTCTATGAACTGGGAGAGCTCCTGTGTCATTGACAGAGACTTCAAAAACTGTCTGAGTTAAAAATTTTGAAAGTTGGGCCAGTGGTTGCAACCCAGCCCAATTAACTAAAAGCTCAGCTGAGCATTAAGGGTAGAAGGATTGAATTCTACATGGGCTGTGTCCTAGACCAAAACAACAGTCATGAACAACAGCTTAACTGACTGAATTGACCTGTACTGAGGGTACAGTCTGAGGATCCTCAGATGTCTCCTGCAGGAGCACGCTGACCTCAGCTCTGTGCTCACTCCAAATTCAGGACACTCTGCATGTAACACACACAGGGATCTGCACTGCTCCAGAGGCATTCATGACAGGCATGCTGAGAGAAGTACTGAGTTATTCCACTGAGCAGCAAACCCCCAGATTCTGACAAAACACAATTTGAAATCATTTTGGCATGAGAAGGCCAGAAGAAATCTACTCTGATGGCCTAAGTGACTGCTTAGGAGCAGGTGGAAATGTGGAGAGGCAGGGGGATGACGTGGAGAGGGAGGTGTGTCTGGCTGACAGATTGTGTCAACTGTCATTAAACCAGTGAGAGGTAAAACCAACCTTGACTTGTTTTCCTAAGTGCAGTTTTCACAGTAATGAGATCATGGAAGGACAATATATCAATCACAAGTATTGATACCAATCCAAACAGGATTAATCACAGTAGAACCCTCCCACTTAGGAAAAAATACAAACAAGAAGATGACAAATCTCAAAAATCAGGAAGGGTCCTGAAAAGTAAGAGTCCCTATGGATTAATACTTTCAGTATAAGAATGACATGATTGCCAATTAAATTATGGGGCATTAGGTTTAAAACAGAACCAAGGAAAACACTTAACTCAGAGTCTGAGCTGTGAGACCCACTGCTGCAGGATTTTGCAAAGATCAGAAATAAACTGGCTTCAGACGAAGGACTAGACAAGTTTGTAGCTATTACACACAATGCTGGACATGTTGGAGCTCCTAAGGAGGGCTGCATGAGCTCAGGAAACAGAAAGCCACGGGGCACTCACAAGTACACAGAAAGCCAGTTTGGCTCAGGAATTTCTGGAGGCACAGTGGCTGGAGGCTGGGAGGGGAATTGTACACACTTGAGCTGTTGTTACAGTCTGGAGCAGGCATCTGCTCACAGCCCTTGCTGAGGACAGGCTGCGGAGCTGGACAGATGCTTATTTAAAGTTCAACCCCATTTCCTCCAGCAGTTATGATCCTTTAAACTGTGTGATGGGAATCTTCTCAGTGGAGACAGATGGTTGTTTCAGGGCATCTTAGCAGGATGCCACTAATGTGGTGAGGCAATGCAAGCAGAATCCCAAAAAGTGTCAGGCAAAATACCTGCAGGTGAGGCAGAATCACTGCCTCAATGTCCTGTACGGTTTCAACCACATTATTGCTAGGTTTGAGAGCATTTAAGGAACCTGAAGGTGCACAAGTCCATGGACCCTGGTGAGATGCATCCATGGGTCCCAAGGGAGCTGGTGGAGGAAGTGGCTAAGTCACTCTCCTGTTTGAGAAGTTGTGCCAGTCTGGTGAAGTTCCCACAGACTGGGAAATGGAAAACATAACCCCCGTTTTTAAACTGGGAAAAGAGGAGGACCTGAGGCACTACAGGCCAATTGGCCTCTCCTCTGTGTACAGCAAGATCATGGAGCAGATCCTCCTGGAAACTACGCTAAGGCACATGGAAAATAAGGAGGTGACTGGTGACAGCCAACAGGGCTTCTCTGAGGGCAAGTTGTGCCTGACAAATTTGGTGGCCCTGGACCATTAACACAGGTGACAAAGCAGCGAGGCACTGACCCCTTCCTAATTATACCTTAAAAAAATAAAGTAACCACCATGTGTCAAAATGTATCTGATAGAGAGACTGGATTCAATCCAGCATGCAAGCAACTCCCACTCCCACTCCCCCTCCACAAAATCTACAGGAATAAAATAATCCAGACTGGAAAGAGTCTTTGGGGATCTGTAGCCCAAACACCCACTCCAAGGAGGGTAACTTCAAAGCCAGATCACCCAGCTCAGACATGAATGCAGCTGAGCTTTAACTGTGTCCAAAGATGGAAGTTCCAGGAATTCCTTGGGTTCCTTGTCCAACATTCTTGATGAAATTCATAGACGCAATTTAAACTTCTCACACACACATGCAGACGTTCAACCACTCCCAAATGAATTCCGTGAGTATGAAGAAAAATTTTAGACTGATAAAGCATTTCTTAACACCAGCTCCAAACTATTCTTCAGCCAGGGATGTTTGTGCAGGGACAGCCTGGAGAGCAGCCCCTCAGCCAGGCACACCTGATGAGAAAGGGGAGATGGCAGAAGAAATCTAGGGAAAAATCAGGATAAAGCATGTCACTCCAGGCCTGGAATATTCATTTCCTGGTCCCTGCCTTTGGCAGTCCTGTAAATCACACCTCGGTTTCATCAAGTCTCAGTGAAACAAGACCTTTCATTGGTATTAGAGGGCAGAATTAAATCTCACTTTTAAAGGAACCAGATCTGATGAATCAGGTTTCAGGACTGTGGTGTCTTGCTTTGAAGAATCCCAAGGACAGAGACAACAAACCTCCTGCATCTGCTCCAGTGTCCTGATAGCAAAGCAAAACTTGTCTGCTGCTTTCTGGGCCAGATCTCAGTTCTCTTCACCAACAGAGAACAAGGCAGCAGAATTCTCATACAGAAGCTCTTAGGGGTCCCAACGCTCACATATTCAAGCCCTTCCTTTACCTTGTTTCTTGACTTGCTCCAGAAGCAGGTCCTTCATGGCCGCCTCCTCTGCGATGTCGGACGGGACCTCCCCCTCGCTGTTCACAGCAGCCACGTTGGCCCCGTGGCTGATCAGGTACCTGCAGCAAGGACACCCAGGCCAGCAAGTCACACCTCGTGTGCTTGGCTTCAGAGCAATGACACAGGCAGTCAGGCAGCACGACAAAGTATTTGTCTTTCTCATGCAAGTTCAGTTACCAAATGAAGACCTTATTCTTAGCCAATTTCTAGACTAAAAATGTTCATTGTAAATGCAAGGTCCTTGCTCAGAGGCTCACAGTTTTTCTTTCTCCATAGTTACTTAAATACCCCTGTTCTTGCTTTAACCTGGTTCATTGTCCCTTTTTTTTTTTGAAGAAAAGGCAATTATACTAATTTTTAAAAAAGCCTCATCAAGTATCATCAGTTTTTGAATTTGTCCTTTTATAACTTTACCAAAAGTTCATTCAAGAGCAACAGATGTCTTCTTTGGCTTGTACATCTTTTAATCAGTAAAACTCTGAGAATTAAAAGAAGTATCTATGTAAGCACACAAATATAGGTGGGGTGAGGTTGCTTGGTTTTATAATTTATTTTCAATGCATTTAAGAAATAGTTATCTTAATTCAAATTTTGGAAACTTTCTGGTAGCTGTAGTGGACTAAATATATAAACACAGTATGACTGGTAAAGAATAATGGGTTGGTGTTCAGCCTGGAGCAAAGGAGGCTCAGGGGGACCTTGTGGCTCTGCACAACTCCCTGACAGGAGGGGGCAGCCGGGGGAAGTTGGGCTCTGCTGCCAGGGAACAGGGACAGGACAAGAGGAAACAGCATCAAGCTCTGCCAGGGGAGGCTCAGGTTGGGTATTGGGGGAACTTTCTTTCCAGAAACAGTGGTCAGGCCCTGGCACAGCTGCCCAGGGCAGTGGTGGAGTCACCATCCCCGGAAGTGTTCAGAAAATGAGTGGATGTGGCCCTTGAGGTTTAGTGGTGAACACATTCGTGGTGCTGGATTGACAGCTGAACTTGAAAGTCTCCACTTAACCACAGCACTGCTCATACCAGTCTGTCTGTGGTAAGGAAAGGCAGTCACGGAATCCCAGCCTGGTTTGTGTTGGAAGGGACCATAAAGCCCATCCAGTCCCACCCCTGCCATGGCCAGGGACACCTTCCACTGTCCCAGGCTGCTCCAAGCCCCAGCCAGCCTGGCCTTGGACACTTCCAGGGATCCAGGGGCAGCCACAGCTGCTCTGGGCACCCTGTGCCAGGGCTTCACCACCCTCACATGGAGGAGCTCCTTCACTACACATCCCTGTACCAGCTCTCCCATTTCCTTTTTGCTTGGCATTTTAGTTAAAGTATCTAATGAATCATAAGACAGTCTAATAATGGCAGCAGCAAAAGGCAACCAGTTGAAGGCTTCACCTTAATCCTCAGAAGTTCAGAATTCAATACCAAGAGGAAAGCACCTATTTTCAGCATTGCTTGCCAAAGCATTGTACAAGGGTCAGAGTATCCATCACCTGTGTACCTGCTCTGAAGAGAGAGGCACGGGGAAGTGTTATAAATACCCGGAATAGCCCCAAACTCACTCACTCTGCTATGTTCAGGTAGCCACACGATGCCACTGCATGAAGAGGAGTCCAGCCCTCGTTGTCTTGCTGGTTCACATTGGCTCCATTTTCTACCAGGAACTTCACCATGTCCAGGTTCTCATCAATACAGGCCTGAGGGAGGAGGGGAGGAGATGTCCGGGGGGGAAGGATTGAAGGGAAAAGGAAGAGAGAAACAAAAAGGTGTTGGTGTTAAATCAAACATACAACCCTCATTGGAAGCTTATTGGCAGCAGGCAATTTCTGGGTTGAACTTCCCATGCTGTGAGCAAGCACACCTTAAAGCTCTGGGTAGCTTCAATTTGTGAACTAAAACAAATTAATTTCAGAACTTCCAAAAATTAATTGTAACTCAAGAGTTCCCAGATAGAAGACCGCTGAATTTGCTCAAACTTCACTTTTCACCACGGATCTCCTTCTTGTCTTGCACACAGTTCCCTCCCCACAGCAGGGACGCTGAAATAATGGATCTGTGTTAGTTTTACGTACGGCATCAAATCCCTCTAAGCAAGGCAAGCTGTGTATTTACTTAGATTATATTGGTCCTCAAAATGTCAGTGGATAAAGGTTGTAACAGTGAACACAATGAGGCCTCACTAGGGGCGGGGATGAGAAGGGAAAGCAGCAGCTCCAGGAGCCAGACTAAAGCAGCTCAGTTACAGAGGTAATCATTGCAAAAGCAGAGTTCTAGAGAACTTAATAACTTCTTTATTCAGCAATATCTCTTTGTTTTTCTAACACAGGAAACTTTCCCTGTTTGTTCTACAGCCCCATGAACTGCTGAAGAGAATGACAGCCCTTGATTAGCTGCTGTAGTCATTCCTGAGCCTGCATTTACAGAGAGCTCCCTGCTTTGAAGTTGCCAGAAGAAAACCTAGCTTGATTTTCAAGTCTCAGCAGTTCTGTTGGGTGGAATTCCTCCTTCCTCGAATTCCTGGCTCCAGCATGTTCTGCGTTGCATTTACAGTTCACTGGAAGCTGCTATTCAAGGATGAGCTGGCAACCTAATACACACATCCAAATGTGTGTGCCTCTGCTGGGAAGCACAGGGCATGAGCAGGAGGTGCAAGGACTGCTTTTTACTGCATGTCCATCCCCAGGCAGAAACCCAGCTCCTCATTACTAGAGAGGGAAACAGCTTGTCCAGAATTCCTCCAAAATCCCAACATTTGATCCTTTTGCATAGCTTGATGTGGGCACATCTATTGTTTACAGCAGTCAGGTGACCCCCAGATGATCCATCTAAAACAAGCAGCACTGACTATCCATCTATTCCTGTCCCAGCAAGGAACAAAAATGAGGAAATCCTCTTGAATCAATATCCACACACACCAAAAAGAAACAATCCTGGTTTATCAACGCATTCATGTGTGCTGCATTGCTCATGTCAAAGGAGAAGCATGTCCTGGACCAGGACAACCAGCTCATGCTATTTTTACTGCAAGGAGGGTTGGACTGGATGATCCTTGTGGAGCTTTTCCAGCTCAGGACACTCTATGATTCTCAGTGCAAACCCCAAACTGTCCGCTTAGGACACAATCACGAATTAGTCCTCCATTTGCTTGGTTCACAAACAGCCACACACAAGCCCACCTTTGAAATCTCTAAGGAAGTACACTCCAGATAACTAATTCCTAGTGCGGGTACTGGACAAACATGAGACAACACAGGGAACATCCACAGCACTGGGAAAGGATGCCCCAGGAGCAGGCTCAAGTCTCAACTGTGCCTGTGCTGAAAGTGTCAGCGTGTTTCCTGGCCCTGCTTTAAACTGGTTTACCTGAACCTTGGCCAGAAAAGCACACGCAGAAGTCTACAAGTCGTTTACTTCAGGGGCTGCTCCAAACCCAGAACGGCTGAGCCCCATCTGGACTGGCTGCATCCCCCCTACTCAGTCCATCAACACCCTCCCACCCTCAAGCCCAAACCAGTTTTGTCCTGTAAACCCTGCTCTGAGAGGCTTCTCTTGGATTATTTCAAGCAGTAAAATTCAAAAAAAAAGCTCAACACAAAAAATCTTGGGGACTGAAGAGCATCGCCATAAGATTGGAGGAGCCCCGGTCCATGCATATGGGGCAAGACATGGTTACATCTTAGCAACGCGGACACAAACCAGGTTCTACCACCAGCCTCAGGAGCAAGGGTTTGGTCTTCCTTTAGTTTATCTGGTCTGACCCCCTGCTCAAAGCAGGGCTAAATCTTGTTACATCACACTGCTCAGGGCCTGCTTCAGTTCAGCCTGCAGGAATGGAGACTCCCTATCCCCGTGCTTCACCATCCTCTCTGTGGGTAATTCTTCTCACAATCTAATCAGGATTTTCCTTGCAACTTGCTCCTTCTGCTTCAGCAACACAGATGTAGCCTCCAAGTATCAGCAGGTGATGAGGGCAGGAAACACAAGCCAAATATTCCTACTGTCCAGGGGAACTACTGTGTGCCCAATATGCATGTGATAATTTTAAGACATACTGTAAAAAGGATAAACTCCTGATTTCCATAATCCTGCAAACTACACAAACAAATCTATTAATGTCTTCTGTCTGTACCAACGCACTGAAATGCAGCAGGAAGGTAAAGGATGTGATGCACGCATAGGTGGGCATGGATACACATGGATCCATAATAATCCCTCTTCAGCTCAAGGAGAAATTCTTTGAGAATTCAAGTCTGAGCCTGCAAAACTCAGGTCTAATCTCTGTTTTACTGCAACTCATATATATTGTGATTTACTTTAAGCTTTCTCCCAACACACACCTCAAATAAACTGCACTTAACATCTTCCTGATGAGCTACTTACATTTTGACCTGGGAACACCACCAGTGTTGACTTCACACTGCTCTGGAAACAGCCAGGAAAGGTTCACCCACGCAGTGGTTTTCTTTCGGGCACAATCCCTTCTGGCTGCCCACAACACCAGAGCCTCACAGAGGAATTTTATCAGCCAAGGCAGCGAGGTGGATGGATGGTTCCTGCCTGTGCACACTCAGTACTCTGCTGGGTTTGTTCAAGTGTTACCTGCAGCTCCAGTGGGAATCTAAATTTAGACTGGAGAATGTCACTAGAGCGTGAGCTTTGTATATATTTGATAGAGAATTATATTTACACTGTTTATCAAATACACCTACTTCATCTGCATAGCCTGGCAATCAGCCAAGGGAAATCTTGCTCAAGCCACTGGATAGACCGAACTCTAAAGTTAAATACCTGTTTAAATGCATAGAAGAGCCCCTGTTACTCTTTTAAATTTCTCCCTGTTGCTGGCCTTGCTGCTGTGCTGGTCCCCATCCTGCCTGCTTCTGATGGAATGCATCCATAGAACCAGCAGGATAATGGGATCAATCCCCACCTGTTCCTACACTGAAATCTGCAGTGATTTGCCTCTCCTGGCTCCTGCAGAGAGCAATCGATGATGAGGTGTCAGGGCTCTGTGGGTGCTGACAGCAGCAGGGACTCACCTCCCAAGGGAGCCAGGACCATTTAACACTTGCTGTCTGCATTTACCACCAAGAGAAAGCCAAGTGCAAAGGTGGAGTATCCTTAATGGAGCAGCAGAGTATTCCTTAATATGTAAGAGAAACAACCCTCCTCCACTCTTCCATAGTTCATGAAAAGCTGATCAAGGTATGTGACCAAGGAAAAGCTGCTGTTCCACCTGTGTGATCCAGCCGTGGGACACTGCCTGGCAAATACTGATTTTAATGCAAGCTGATGACACACAGGAATAGACACACAGACTGGAGTAACATGAACAGTTTTTTAAGTGACAGGTATGACCTTGCCTACTTTAAATATCAAAATGCAAGAATTTTTTGCACTGTTGTATCATTACATGCTACTAATTACATTGGCCAAGATTTGAAAAATTGAGGTGGAAAAGGAGTTTCCAAAAACGGCATTTGACAAAAAAGTATTGAGTAACTCCTGCTCAGCTCTGAAAATCTCATCATGGTGTCATGTAAGAAACTATCAGGGAAGGGATTATTTACATAATTTTTTAGTCAGACACCCTAAAAGAATACACTTCTCATATCTTAACATGATATGACATGTTTAACACAACTCAGAGCAAGAATTATGAGGTCAACAACTTGGATAATAAGTAAAATTGGTGACTTCTAAAGATCTTCTGAACTTTAAGAACTTTAGAAAGCCTTTAAAAATGTTACGACAGATTAAATGGCAGCTTTTAGGAGTTGCAATCTATTTCTGTGTGTACTTTTAAGTTATCAGCTGATTAGCACTGATGTTATCAGGGAATTCATACTTGCACATACATTAATGGTATTAATAGTTTCATACATGACATCATTTAACCAAGACACACACTACAGAACAAAATTCTCACTGTTTAGAAGTACTTAGGGCACACATTTGTCCACCTAAAATTTTTGAGAGCCCTGACTGCTGATACCCCTCCAGCACATCTCTGCTGTGTGTTTTCTTGTGCAAATCTACTGAAATTAAGCCCTGTGAGCCAGCCTGTAGGAAAAACGCCTTCACTGGGGTTCAGGGGCACAGCTCCCCTTCAGGCTGAGCCAGCTGGGTTACCTGAGGTTACTGGAGGAAGGAGAAGAGGACAAAGAGGAAGTAAAGGGGTAGATATGTCCTCCTTTAAGGACTACTAATCCTCCAACCTTAAATTTAGGAGAGTGGATAAGTTTAGTAACCCAAGAGGATCTATTGCTATGCAGAGTTCTCCTCTCTTATTTGATCCGTCATTCCTTAGGAACAAGGTAAGGACCACGACCTCGGGGAGCAGAGTCACAAAGCAGACACCTGCCCTCAGCCCCCAAAGGGAAGGGAGGTAGTCAAAAAGAGTTGGTTGGGAAGTAATGGAAGGGAGGTAGTCAAAAAGAGTTTGGCTGAGAAGTAATGTTGCCCTTTTGGTGGGTAGTTACTTCATGTGAGGAAACACTCCCTCTCTTAAACTGCCCTTGGAATCAGGCATGAAGAAAAATAGAGGGATAGGCTTAATTCTTTCCATTTCAGGCCTTGCTAACCCTCAGCTGCTTGGTTCACATGTAGGAGAGGCTAAAAGCAAGGTTAACTACAGAGCATAGCAATTTTGTCTTTAAAATTTTAATTCCTTCTTTATCCTCTGCCTCTGTACAAGCTCTAACAAAACCTTCAGGGTGATGTGACAGGGTGGGAGTACAGGGTGAGTATCTTTCCCTCTCATTGTGGATCTTCAGCAGGCTAATCTCTTGCCATCCCTGTATTTTTCTTGGCAGTTGATAAGCTTCAAGGGCTTCTGGAACGGCACTAATGTATTACAGTTTTAGCAGTCCTTGATGCAAACCGCATCCAGTGCCCAGAATTACCCACTCAACACGCAAAGAAAGTTGGCTCATAGGATTTAAATCCCAGGCATCGCTGGGCAAGTCTCCATCCCCAGCTCATGGAGTTCCTCCAGCTCCTGGCAGCAGACCAGCATTTAGCAGTTTTTCCATAGGGAGGAAGTGCTCAGTTTCTAAAATTTGCAGATACGGCATATTAGCTTCCCCCCTTCGCAGCTAACAGGTGGAGCCCTTTCCAGCCAGGGGCACTCACTGCAGATTTGAGTTTTGCCAGGAGCTGTTGCCAAGGCATTCTTCTTCCAAGCACGAAGTTTACATTACAGTAACGAAACGGGGACACCAGGAAATGGGACAGAACAACTTGGCTCATCTGGCAAGGCTTGTCCAGCCACCAGACAAAATCTGATCTTATCTTGAATGAAACCTCATTATTACAATGGTGTTGTGTTTGCTCTTTCCTCCGAGCACCCAGAACGCACAAGCACCACTGAGCCCTGATGAGTATCTGCTCCAGCTGCCTGCCAAGGGTTTGGTTTGCATATCTCCTGGGCATCCCCTGGGACAGAGATTGGAGGATCAGGGAGGAAAAAGAGACAGATGGGATGAGACTGAGGGTTCAGGGGACTGGGAATCGGGCTCCAAGAAGGTGTGAACAGTGCGACAGCGCTCACTTTCTAGGGGTGCATCACATTTAGCAAAGCCCCAGCCTAGGACTGGTGTTACATTCCACTACATATTAGATACACACAGGATAGCAGCGAGGAGAGCAACTAAACCACCTGACAAATTCCTAAGAAATCGCTTGGGATCAGCTGAGAGGAAAAAAAAGTATACCTTTTCACCTCCACAAGGAGAAAAGTGGTTACAAACCCAGAAGAACACAGAAGCCAGGCAGTAACTGCACATCTGCAGGGCTGTCACAGGCACCCACGTGAAGGTGGTTATTTTCTCCACAACTTGCCCAGTTCTCAGTGGTTTAGCATAAATACATGAACAACTTTCAGTGCAGCTGTTTGCAGGTAGAACAGCTCTGGCCAGGATGTCAGTGAGAGCCACTCAGCAGCAGGGCCATGTCCTGCCCTGTGCTTGCACAAGGTGCTGCCCTGCCAACAGCAATACCTGTAACAAGGGGGAGCCTGGCTGGGAGCACATGGCGCTGCTCCCCGCAGCCCCTCTGAGCCAATACTTAGTTTACAAATAACACGTCACATCCCCCAGTGCCATATGATCATGGGATAAAGCAGCATGTAGGAGCTTGGAATCAGCCAGCCAGGAAACCTGTAATAACTGCTGTGGGCTAACTCTGGCTGTATTTAATTCCCTGGTGCTCCCTATGTGGTTGGTTGGGATTTGAGAGAGAGAAGCCATGCATTTGCTCAAGGCAGAAGGAAGATGCAGGAAGGGGAAAGCAGAAAGGGCTGTGTGCTTGGCTGCTGTGCTACGTGTTTCTACTATGAATACCCTAGTCTTGTGACAGAACCCAGTCTCGGTGACTTCTCTGTACACAAGAGTGAAAATCTTGTAATCCTACCGTGTCGGATCCTTGGGTAGCAATCCCCATGGTTCCCACATGGAAATCATACTTGGCAGTTCCACTTGTCACACATAAATGCAATACATAAACTGGCTGCTCAGGCACATGCTGGCTTTTGAAATGGAGTATGAGAGACGCCGGGCCAGGAGAGGCCATGCTTCAGCTCTTCTTGATTACTCCAGGAAATACCCATCTCCAGAGCTTCCCAGCACTGTGGTACCTCTTGCCCTGTGCAAAATGCTGCTGCTGCTAAATCAGATTGCTCATGAAACCCCCATTACTAATTCTTCTACCAGACTCTCCTCCAATCCAGAAATCAAGTGCTGAACCATGTTCAAAGCTCTTTACACGCCCAGCCCTTCCCTGACACGGTTTGCTTCCCTCTGTTCCTGCTTCTGTAACTCTTGAGTCAAAGTATTGACAAACACCTCTGAGATTCTTTAATGCAACCACACATCCATCATTCTTGAAATGATCTTCAGGAGCCTTCTCCATATGTCAGAGCGCCCAGAAAGCCACTCCATCCTTCCAAATGGGGAAACCACTTACAATTCAGATGGAGAGACCCTCAGAGCAGGGACCATCTGCTATTGCTTGAAAAACACCCAGCTCTCAACATACCCCAGTGCCAGTCAGGTACAGAACAGCAACAGATACACCATGGAATCACTGCAGCTGGCAAATACCTCAGGAGACTCCTAATCTAGTGCCTCCAGTGCCAGCAGTGAATTCTCCTTGCCCTTCCAGGCTGTGGATTTGTGTGTGGATTATCATAAGCGCGTGCATATATGTTTATATAGACATACACAGACACATTTATTCCTTGAAAATTCAGGGAACTCTGTAATTGTGAGGAAGGACTAGAAGATAGATTTGTGCAGCCATTCTGATCCAGACCTGACTCACCTCTGCGGCTTTGACACTTTATGTGCCCAAGCCTCTGGCTTTTGCCTCCTAAATTATGTCCTCATGCTGGAAACCTGATGTAGACTCATTTGGGTGACAGAGGCTGCACCACCCAGGAGCTACAAAAAATTCTGCATCAGACATGGGATGAAAAAAGTGAGTTTTGTTCAGACAAACCAAGAGGAGACAGTACACTCAAATTATTAAAAGACTGTGCTAAGTGCAGAGGTGGAGTGAATACAGGCCATCAAAAGCAGTAGCCTAAAAGCAGAATGGTTTCTGAATGCATGCAAGTGCAGTCTGAATTCAGCCCAAGACCACCACAAGAGCCCCAGCAGGCTTAAGCCCAGCTTGCCATGGTTCCTCCTGCCCAGCCATGTACTCCCACACCTTGCCTTGCAAAGGATCAGTTTCATCCACATTTTCAAAATGTAAAGACACAGATGTGCCCAGAGGGCATTGCCTGTCCAAGCTAGGTGGGATGTGCCTGCCCTTTCCCACTGCCTGCAGACCAGCACAGATCCAGCGACACCAGGGTGAGCTGAACCTCACCCTCCAGGACTGACCAACGGCCACAGGACAACCCTCCTGGAGCCAAGAACCACCAGACCACTCCTTAAGCTGAGCTTTGAGAGGGTTTTCTTTACAACAACTTTTTTATATAGGACTGGTGTAACAAGACCACTTTGAGGAGTTTTGGAAATGGCTAAAGGGTTCCTGCAAACCAGAGGCCAACACTGACACCAGCAGCACCATTAACTGTTACACACTGGGCTGGAAGCACACTGGGCAGGGCAATTCAGTCATCCTGTCACAGCACAGCCAAAGGGATTAAATGACAAGAATCACTTCTCGAATGTTCTCCTGCCATAAGTCTAAAATATACGGAACAAGGTTAGCCAGGAGATGGAGGGAGTCAATCTTCCAGTGAATGCAAGGCAAGAGTAAATACGTGATGTCAACATACACCTCAAACCCACAAATGAAGGCAGGGCCGATGACAGCTGAACAGCATCAGGGTTAAATCTGGGAGCACAGAGAGAAGAGTTCACAGAAAACAAAGGGAAAAGCGCTCCCAAAATAGCCTGGCAACTGTCAGCACTCGGACTGTCGGCACTGGAAGGTATGACCTTGCCATGGTGTCCCATGATCACAGCTCTGCTCTTAAGGGGCTTCTGTCAGAACCGGCACTGCCAAAAAATTCCACCTCCAAGTGATCCCCGTATCTCTGGCAGCACAGATTATACTCACCAGTGATTTGGGGAACAACAAACAGCTCGTACTGCTGCTCCTGCAAAACCACAGAGCTTTTGCACCTCCTCTTCTCTCTCCTCAGGCCCGGCTTCTGTGTGTCCTCATGCCTCGACACCCTGCACGGGCACTTCTGTACCACCAATCCAGCTTTAAAATCTTTATGCTTTAAAATCCTTGGCAAATCTAATTCTGAAACAATTGCATTAGAACCAGCAGAAAGAGGTAAATTCTGTTTTAAAGAAAACAGGGGGAAAGGGAGCGAAATGAGATAAAAAGATTCATTTTCTAGTCTGATTAATTAGCTATGGAGGTTCATTTTCTTAACAACAGTTGAGTCATACTTCTCGTGTAAGCAGGAAGAGAGATATGGATTATGTCAGATTTTTCCATTGGAAAAAACTCCCCACACAACGAGAAGTACTCAGCAGTATTCACGTCAGTCATCAAAAGAAACCAACAACAAATCTCTTACAATGATTAGCACAACAAAAAACCCAGCAGAGCACATGGGAAGAGAGGAATACGTGCAAAGGCATAATTATACCATGAACATAGCATTTCCAAGACAAAACAGCAGCACGAAATGTCAGGTGGAGAAGTGCTTTGAATAGAAGCCACATTCTGAAACTCCCCACACCTTCATATATGCACTGGGGCCATCAACTTATTTACAGGGAGTTAGATGTAAATACCTGCTGCACTAAAGCAGAGATGGCTTGGCTAAATGTCTGTGGAATTCTTTAGAATTGCCAGGACTCCTGCATGCGCTGCAGTGAGGGTGCTCCCAGTGAGTGCTGAAGCACCACACTTCACTTCTCCCCGACTTCTCTCCCTGACCTGCCCTCACTGGGGCAGCCCTCAGAAGGCCAAAGCTTCCAGCTCGGCTTCTGTGAAGAAACAGGAGCCACTGCGGGAAGGAAAGAGAAGGTCAGCTGTGTTACTGAAAGGGGAGGGAAATGGGAAGAAAGCTAAATTGCTCTGCTTTTACTCTTGCTAGGATGCCAGGCACAGGCACACAGGATTGCCAGCTCTTTGCTCCTTAACATTTCTAATCAAAGAGTATTTTGGCAAACCTAGGAAGATCAGCACAGACCACACAGACATGGATTCACTATGCAAAGAGCCCCAGGGACCAGGGAATGGTCACAGCCCCAAGGCTGCCAGAGCCCAAGGAGTGTTTGGACAATGCTCTCAGGCATTGAGATTGTTGGGGTGTCTGTGCAGGGCCAGCAGTCGGATTCCACGATCCCTTCCAACTCAGGACGTTTTATGGTCCTATTAACCCCTCCAGCCTCACAGCATTTGTGCTCCCATGTGTCCAGCAACTTGCACTGAATTCACCTCTCATCCAAACAGGGCCCAAGACATTAATTTTCCACTTCCACAGTGCTCCTCCTCTGCAGCCGATGGACTGGTTTGCCATTTGTGTTCACAGCCCACAACACAGCTCTAAACCAGCACCAGACCATGTGGGACTGACTTCAGAATTCAGTCTAGATCATCATTTTACTCCCTTCCTTTTCATCATCATCATCATCATCATCCCACTAGTTCCAGCATGATTTTTAATACCCATTATTTCAACACCAGTCAGAGGCTAATGTTTTGTACCATCTGAGAAGAGCTTGAAATGAGTCCAGTACGTGATCAACTGCCAACACTAAAAATAAAGTCTTTCTGTCACTAAAAAGCAGGGACTGCCAGTTTTCTAATGGTGTGGAGCAGCACCGGCTTTTCAAGTCTCACCAGTTTAGTCATTCTGACCACTAAGTATGTAATTTCTCTCCCCCTCAGCCAGCGCTCCCTGGCACTCGATCAAGACAGTCTATATAAAATCCTGCCCTTAAATGACTGAAATTTTTGTTCCTACCCAAAATAACTCTATGTTTCATAATTAGAAAGCTCACAAGCATTTCACTCCTGTGTGAAAAATGGAAATTTAGGTACTGCAGATTTGCTTAGCAAAGAAATGTTCTGCTAAGAGTCCTTTATCCTGACAGGTGCTCCATCAGGGGCTACACTACACTATTTAATGCAGTTCCTAAAGACTTCATTTTCACAACACAAGCAAATACAGATATGGTTCTGCCATCATCTCTACAACACAAGCATATCCTAAACTTCTAAGATGCAGCCTTAGATCAGCTTCAGCCAAACCAAGGTGGTGTCCTGCAGCCCAGGGCTGACATTCACCCCACTGCCTTGAAGAGCTGCTGGTGGTGGCCGAGCAGCACGGTATGGCCAATGCCAAATGGGAACTCTCCTGGTCAGTAATGGGGGAAGAAAATGTAAAATCACTTTGTGTCCTACTTGGAAGGGTGGCTCCGCTCACACCACACAGCACCTGCTGGAAGGGTAAGGTGGGGTGGGAAGGCCAGGCAGGGCCCCTCTGCTGTGGCGGAGAGTCCTCTACAGGAAGAGCCTCGCCAGGTCTTCTCCTACCCCGGCAGAGACATGGAAAAACAGCTGCAAATGATTTTAGCTCCAACTTGGCAAACTAAAGGTGAGATTTGTGTTGCCTAACTATAGACCTCAAAGGCAGACAGAGAAATCTCTGTGGATCACTCCAGGCTTTCTTTAGTCTCTGCCATGGCAGGATTTTGCAGCAGGCTCTGCTGAAGCCAGGGCTGCCCTCGCCCTGCCTTATACCCTGCCAGCAGACCCTCTCCCCCAGCAAGGGCACTGACACTCATTTGATATCCCACTGAACAGATCCAGGAGCTAAACTGGCTCATAGTGGGACCAGACAAGCACTTGCACTGGTATGAAAGGCACATGACAGGAGCAGTAGGAAGGGAAGGACTGAGATAGTCTTAAGCTGCCACATAATATCTTGCTTATGTCAAGACAGACAGCTCATGCTGCCTACAGCCCAGGGAAAAATGGATTTTTCAACACAGAAAGCATCCAAGTCACTCCAGGGCCAATACTGCTTTCACAGAAACCAGCTCTACCTTATAGACACCAAAGTTCATGTAGGAGAAGTTTCATGAGCTCCAGCAAATGCTAAAAACGCTCAATTAGCACTAAGTGACTAGAAACCAGTGGCTGTGAGCAGAAACACCTCAACACAACTGCAGGTGAAGAGCAAGGGGAGATTCCTTGGAGGGATTCATCGTCAGTATTCACAGACTGACAGGCCCTTGGTTTCTGTGCACATCCCTGTCTTGCAGCCACATCAAGTTTTGTTTCCAAGATCTGAATTTCACCTTTGTGGCCAGAAAAAAGAAGTTGGTATATAAAAAGAAAAACATACAGTCAGTAATTCTATTTATTCATTTTCCTTTCCAGTCTGGTAGTGTGCAGGAAAGTTTGAATTTGCTACTTTGCAGTTACATATTAAGTGGCTAAAACCTCTCTGAGGATCAGTCCTTGTGCTCCTAGAGGCAAAAATTATCCCCAGACAGATGTGTGGCAGCTTGCTTGGGCAATTTCCAGTCCTGTGCCATTCAGAGCCTTCTCAGTCAAGCAAACAAAGGGTTTTTCTGAGTTTTGCCACTCTTCCTTCCCACACCTGAACAAGAGCCCAGCATCCACCATGGCTCAACCACCAGTCACTATTCCCAGCAGGAAAAGGCTCCACATTGACAGAGGACACAGATTTTTTTTTTTTTGAAGCATAACAAGTGATGGAGCTGACAAAGAGGGGGCTGGATAAAGAAACCTTTCTAAAAACACTATTCCTGACAGGCCCACAGCTAAGATTTTGCAGCATTTCCATTTCTAGTGCCATCACTGGGATTTGCAACATCACTTACCACACTGCAGCTTTAAGGAAATGTTCTCTTTTAAATGCTGCTGAAACCTTGATATAATTATAGCAGAAGTTAAGCTAGCTATTTTCCCAAAACACAGCAAATAAGCCTATCTAAACATAGCAATTTAAGCCCGGACTACAGCTGCATTTTTAGTGTAGCAGGTAAAGGAGAACACAGGAGTTCATGGTCCTATGACAGAATCTGCACATCCCTTCACAGAATCCCAGACTGGTTTGGGTTTTGAAGGAAAACCCCAAAAAAAGCTCTGGAGCCCCTCTGCTCTGGACCCAGGCTGGGAGAGCTGGGGGTGTTCAGCCTGGAGAAGAGAAGGCTCCAGGGAGACCTTAGAGCCCCTTCCAATAGCTAAAAGGGCCCCAGGAGAGGCATGGGCAGGGACACCTTCCATTAGACCAGGTTGCTCCAAGCCCCATCCAACCTGGCCCCAAACACTTCCAGGGTTGGGGCAGCCACAGCTGCTCTGGGCAACCTGTGCCAGGGCCTCCCACCCCCAGAGCCAAGAATTCCTTCCATTTATCCCTACCTTCTGGCAGTGGGAAGCCATTCCCCCTTGTCCTGACATTCCAGGCCCTTGTCCAAAGTCCTTCTCCAGCTCTCTTGGAGACCTTTTAGGCACTGAAAGGAGTTCTAAAGTCTCTTAGCCTTTTCTTCTCCAGGCTGAACACCCCCAGCTCTCCCAGCCTGGCTCCAGAGCAGAGGTAAAAACTTTCCAAGAACTCCCAATACTGGAAAAATACATATGTTTGAGGATCCAATTTGTATGAATTTTCAAATGCCAACCACACTTTCAGGCAGAGCTCATTTGCACTTGCTTTTATTCACAGGGAAAAAAAAAGAAGAAAAAGAAATCAATTGACACAGTTAGGGCTGCTCAGTCATAGCAAAGTGTCTTTGGGTTTTTTTATTCCTGTGAGAAATAAACTAAAGCAAATCTCAGCACAGTCACCATTAACAAAATCCTTCACTGCTGGTTTCTGAGCACATTCCCCTCCTGACGCCATCGGCAGTCCAAAGAAAGGGCACGGAGTCCATTCTTGTGATGCCCGTGGAAAAGAGAGGTAGTGGCCAATATGGTACAGAGAGCACTGAGCTGTTAAAGAAAAATGACCTGTGGAATAAGGTCAGTGCAGAGGGACAGGAACTGCTTGACTGCCCTGTGAGACTCTCACAGGGTAGCTGAGTGTGCCAAGGATGCAGCCATGCACTGCCCTTTGTAAGAGCACGACACCAGATACCTTGGTAGATTGAAAGATGGACACAACCAAGGTGTCAACTTTCTCCAGTGGCACATTTCAAGTCTAATCAGGAACTGTGGTCTCCGTGATCAAAGAAATACAGATCTGATACAAACTCTTATGTTTTCCTCAGAGTAACATAAACCCAGCTATTGCCTCAGTGCTGTGCACATGCCCCGCGTGGCTGAGGTCCTGGCAGCCCGCTGCGAACTCTGACTGAGTGCCCTGACAGGACTTCCACAGTGTCACACGGATGGCAGATGCTGAAAAAAGGTCGCAGCCAGAAATGGTGAGAGCAATGAATGCATCCAGCAAAGGGAGCGCTGGAGGGGGAGCAAACTCCTCACCTCTGTAACCACCAGGAGCACCAGCCAGGCAGCTGCCTGGCCTTACAGGTGAACTACAGCACTTACTCATCCCTGAAGTAAATCAAAACCTGGTGGAAGTCCAGCTGGAGGATGGTGAATTCTCTGTTTATTGCACTGTGTATCCTGAGCATGAGTCTGCCCTGCAGGTGGGTGGTATGGGAAATCCTCAGGAACAGTGTCCTACAACCTGGATGGTGAACAGGAGAATTCAGGAGAAGGCGAGGTTTGTCAACAAAGCCTGGCTGCCAGAGGCATGGGACAATCTCTCGTCTGAGTGGATCACCCCAGTCCAGACAAAGCCACCAAGTTAATCAGAGAGATGGGGCACCTCTCCTATGAGGAAAGGCTGAGAGAACTGGGATTGTTCAGCCTGGAAAAGAGAAGGCTTCAGAGTGACCTAATTGTTGCCTTCCAGTGCCTTACGGGAATTTACAGGAAAGACGGGGCAAGAAAAGAGCATGTAGTGACAGGACTAGGGGGAATGGGTTCAAATTGAAAGAGGGCAGGTTTTTATTAGATATCAAGAAAAAATTATTTACTGTGAGGAAGGTGAGGCCCTGGCACAGGTAGCCGAGGGAAGCTGTAGATGTCCCACCCTGGGGGTGTTCAACGCCAGACTGCATGAGACTCTGTGCAACCTGGTCTAGTTGAAGGTGCCCCTGCCCATGGCAGGGGAGCTGGAACTAGATGGGTCTTCAAGGTCTCCTTCCAACCCAAATAATTCTATGATTCTATGGTTTCTGCTAAAGAGTAAAGAGACACAAAGAGCATCATGCAGGAAGACTTTCAGAGGGATCCCAGTGCAGCTCCATCTCTGTGCCAGATGTGAAGGAAGAGCTTGCAGGAGGAAGCACTGAAATGATCCTTGGGAGAGCAATCCTGGGTTTGTCTCACTGGAACACGACTGCAGATCCCCAAGACCATGGATGTACCCCCGGTTGCAGGCTGAGTTCCCAGCTTGAAGCATGAGCAGGTGGATTGCAGGCACAAGGCTGGGCAGGTGATGATGGCCATGGGATGCAGGTGAGTTCCCTGCTGCAGGCACAGCAGGTGCACAGCCAGGGGAGGCTCCAGAAACTCAATGGCTTTGAACAGGAGCGGGACAGCAGGATTGCTTGGGTGGCAGGACTGCTTGGGCAGCACTCCTGGAAACCATGTCAAGGCTATGTATCAGAATCATGGAATCTGCTGAGCTGGAAGGGACCCACAGAGATCATCAAGTCCAACCCCTGGCCCTGCACAGACACCCCAACAATCCCATCCTGGGCATCCTGGAGAGCTTTGTCCAAACGCTCCTGGAGCTCTGACAGCCTCGGGGCTGTGCCCATTCATTCCCTGGGGAGCCTGGGCAGTGCCCAGCACCCTCTGGGGGAAGAACCCTTCCCTGAGATCCAGCCTAACTCTCCCCTGGTGTAGCACCAGACAAAAGGACAAACACCAAGCATGTCACTATATGGCTAAGAAGATGGAAAGGAGGAGTCACTGAGAAGTGAGGAAACTCCTGGAATGGAGAAAGGGAAAGATTTCACCAAACCCAAGAAAACCAAGCTGCTGGGGTCACATTAGTGGATGGTACAATGCAGAAGAGCAGATGTATAAGAAATTGTGATACTTTGGAAAAGATCCACCAAGGCTTCTACAGAGGGCAGTCATGTGACAGAAAGCCACTGGAGTCTTTTGAAAGGTAAATAAGCACGTAGACAAGGAATGGTACATGACATTCACCTCAGATACATGACGTGATTTTTTAGGTTGCCCTGTGCAGAGCCAGGGCATGGACTTGATGACCATTCTGGGTCCCTTCCAGCTCCAGAGATTCTATGAGTCTATCCACAGAGACTTTCTACAGGATTCTCACCAGGCCCCTCACTGAGGCTCCTGAAGCCACTGAGTTGCCCAGGTAAGAGGGAAGATCCTTGCCCAATTAAATGTATTTTCATGATGGGGAGACCAGAATATGTGATAGATCTTCTTCCTGGAGAGCTCTGCAGAAAGCTCTCCCCCAAGGTCTGTGCTACCAAATGTACTACATAAAGGACCTGGAAGAGGAGGTGATCAGTGAGGTGAAGTTTGCTGGTGAAACTATTCAAGGTAAAGCAAAGGACGAACTTGGAAGAATCTTAACAGTACTGAGCAACTGCTCAGTAAAAAAAACAGCAGATGAAATGCAGTACAGATCACTGTAGAGTGAATCACAGGCACAAAATACACTTAACAACATGTAGCAAAATAAAAGGCTTTGAGCTTATTACTGAGTTCAGGGAAAAGCTCTTAGGATTATAGCAAATAGCTGTAGGAAAATATCAGCTCCAAGCTCAGAAATCAAAGCAAATTCTAGAAATTACTTGGAGTGGAACAAAACAAACCATAAAATACCATTAGGCCTCTATATAATGAACCAGATTTTCAGTATCATAATAAATTCTAGTCTCCGCAACCGAAAAAGATATGAGAGACATGAATGGGACATGAATGAGAAAAAGCTCAGCTTAAAAAATGAAAAAAACCAAACCAAAACAAGAAACAAAACCCACTCCAAAACAAAAAAACCCAAACAACTTACCCCATTTCCCAATAGCATTTCTTATGGATTTTTGTGGCATCATAAATGTGGTTTATACTATTTGTAGGGTACCACAGAAATAAACTCCTTGGGGAAAAAAACCTGGCTGAAGAAGATTGCAGAAAGATAAAAAGAGAACAAGCTGTAAAACATTTGGGGAAAACCAGGATGTTTGTTCCACATTTGCTCCCCACAGCTGCTATCCCGACCCACTGCAGCTACACAGCCTGCAATTCCTTGAGCCTGTGGGAACACTCCTCCAAAGGTCCCATCAGACTAACAAGGCCCAGCTCTGTCCCTCTTATTCAAAAGGAGAATCAGAGATCACGTTTTACTGGTGCAAGATGAAACCAAGGCAGAGAAGCTGGAGAGCTCCAGAGAGCAGAGCCAAGCCCCTCATAAACAGTGTCTCTCATAAACATTCTTACAATGAAGCAAAATAGGAATATTCCTACATTTAGGTGGCAGCAACTAAAGGCAAAACAAGAACATAAAGGACACAGCACTGACGAGGTGAGAGCAGTCCCAGCACTGCTGTGCTGCAGCACACAGCGGCTCCACACCAGCCCTGACAGCTGCCACGCTGCTTCCTTGGGGTCTGTGTCTTCCAACGCAGCACTCACTAATATGCTGTGATAGCATCAATGACTGATACCATTACTCCCAATCCAGCATTTCCATGCTCTCCTCTCTGTCCCCAGCAGGTAACTGAGGGCTGGCTGAATGACTCAGTGGGGTGCTGCTGAAGCAGGAAGCACATCACCCATGGTTCCAACTGAGCCTGCCAGGCACTGGGGCTGCTTGGCTTCTGGGGGAGGTGCTGACAAGTACTTTGTGATGATGTCTAGGAAGGGATTAATTAATGGTCTTTTATGAAAAGCTCTGATAAACCTGGTCATGTCTCAGTGCAGAGGACTGAACTAGAAGGGTTTCTGTGACCTCTTTCACCCACATCTGGAACTCTCCAACAGCAGCCATCTGCCCTCACCACCGAGACAGTCCAGCCCGGTTTGTGGGCCAACAGCAAAAGGCCAAACACACAGCAGCAGAAGAGGTGCAGCTTTCAGCACCCTACCACAGAAGGAGAACTATCCAAGCACTGCTCCAAGAAGCCAAAGCATTAAGAAATCAGTTTAGACAAACTGGAGAAGGGGTAAATGGTTAGAGACTGAGACTAGGCCAGAGCAACACATTAGCAGGACAGAGGTCGGCCTCTTCTCCAGGCAGCAAGAGACAGGACAAGAGGAAACAGTCTCAAGCAGTACCAGGGGAGGTTCAGGCTGGACATCAGGAAGAATTTCTCCACAGAAAGGGTGGTCAGGCATTGGAAGGGGCTGCCCAGGGAGGCGGTGGAATCCCCATCCCTGAAGGTGTTTAAGGACCAACTGGACAGTGCTCTGGTCTGGCTGACAAGGTGGCTGGTCAAAGGTTGGAGATGATGATCTTGGAGGTCTTTTCCAAACTTAATGGTTCCATGACAATGTTTAAAATAAATAAATTATAAAAAGAAGCTAGTAGCTTTGTCAACAATCTCCAAGACTCTGAAGGTTTGTTTCATCACCACAACACTGTAATTTAAAAGATGCAGCAGTTCTTGTTTAGGCCAGGGCTTGAATTGAAATCCCAAGCACAATTTGCAGGAAGCTGGGTGTGCTGTCAGCACACAGATCCCCTCCCAAGGGCTACAATCAATTCTTTGTTCCTTGTTCACTTTCTGCAACACTGAACAATTTTCTTATCGATTAACAGCACCTAAACTAAATGGAAAAGAATGGATTTTGAGGACCGAGTTGTAGACTGTAGAGAAGCCAATACTCAGAGTAACTGTAAGACAGAATTTGGCCATAAGCACAGGGCTCATTCTATAGCAGCTATTAATATAAGGGAACAAAAATAACTCTTGCAATATGCTCTGAAGTTCAAACCTTGGCTCTGCTGCTGTACAGGCTGGCACAGCCCTGAAGTCTCTCATCGAGAGACAGACACATTTACCACTTATCTTTTTCAGCACGACGGAATGCTTGTTCAGAATGACTCAAGTGATATCCATTTAAAACACAAACCATTTAGGGCTTTGAAGGTCAAATTCTGTTTGTCAATCATCCAAGAATGAAAAGAAAACCCAGTGCAGATGAGGAAGAAAAGAGGAAATCCATCCCTTGCATGAACACCTCGACACTGTGTTCAGTCAGATGTATCAGTTCAGGCTACTGAGCCAGGAATAGAAATATGCTCAAAATCTCCTGGATTAGCAAGGTGATATCCCACACATATACATATTCTTTCTAGTTTAGAGGACACTATGAAATATAATCTTCATGCCACTGCAGCAAGTAACCCAAAAATTCAATAAAGATGCCCACTAAACACAAAGCAGAATTGCCACCATTTATGCAGGATAGCATTATGAGCTTTCTAAAAAGCACTGGATTTAAAAACTTTTCCTTTACCATTTGAGGTTTTTGGGCTTATTAGCTTTCCCCCACCTTATTTTCTCTTCTTGACTCTCACCCGCAATAAATAATGTTTTTCAAATTGCTCTTTATATCTTCCACCTATCCTAGAGTCTGGCAATCTGGACCCTAACTTACACAGAAATTTTACCCACCTTGCAGATTCTGAACACATTGAAGCTTTTGGTATGAGCTGTGTCCTAAAGCAATTAGTTCCACAGCTGAATATTACACTGGATGAGAAAAAGTATTTGCTTTAAAACTCTGATGTCCTTAAATTCTTCCTTGTGGGAAAAACCAAACACCCCTAATGCCATTTTACATATAATTTTGGATACCTTTATCATATCTGTGCTTGTGGCTTCTGTCAGTCAGAAGGAATTGCAGAAGTTTTGTTCTTTCCTGGTATAGAAACCAATCCATGACTTTGATCCCCTTGCTGTTATTTCCCATCTTTTTCCCTTAACTATGTAATTTTTTTGAGATGGTATAAAGAGAACTGCACATACTAATCTACACATGGGCACAATACAAGCTTTTCCAGCCTGTGATAGCTGGATCGGAAGCCACTGCTTCCCCATAAATGTTACTCCCCATTTACAGATCAAATTTTGCCAGCCATTTTATCAGCAAATCAGCCAATATTGACACCCTTCAGGGCCAGCTCACACTTCATCATCCTGACTGTGCAGGAACCTTTGCAAACTGTGACCTCGCTCTATGTTCCCTTCCTGTCTCACATAAAGGTGTGCAGAGCAGCACAGACTCCAGAGGAGATGCACAGGATAACTCTCCTTCCTCCTGCAAACTGATCCTTTACTGCCAGCCTTTGTTTTCTCTCTTTCAGACAGTAATTAATCAGTAAGATCTCTTTATTTCACAACAGCTTTGTTTCTTAGCGCTTCCATAGAGGGATGTTGTCAGAAGTGTTTTGGAAATCCAAACATACCATCTCCACCAGATTTCTCCTCTCCACATACTTGTTGCCTGCTTTGGGTACATCACTTCTCAGGTTTTTCTTGGAGTCCCTTTTGGAAACTGTCACTTCCCGCTGACATGCCCTGGTAGCTGCTTTACGTGATACATTATACACAATGGATAATAGCTCAGTGACTTCATGTGCCAGTTCCAGCTGATGCTGAAGACCTGACACTTTCCATTTGTCTGAGCAGTTCTGGAACCTCTTCTGTCAGTACTGTATCTTGGGAAAGCTCAGACAGTTGAATTTTAATTTTTTAAGAGATCTTTGTATAGGAAAGACTGAAGGCACGCAGCCCTAGTATCACTGAGAAACACTACAAAACTATTCAGCACACAATGCCAAAACTGGGACAGATTTGTCATTTGAAACCATTTTGTTGAGCTGTATCCAAGACTCAGATTCTCCCAATACACTCCAAAAAAAACCCCCCAAAAATGGACACTGTGCTCCCTGAATAGAGCACGTGCCTATATAGTGATTTATGATAGAGAGGAGAATACACACAGGCCACAACATATAAAAGATGGTATGTCAAAAGGAGAAATATATCATTCTTTCAATTTTGAAATAATTAGGATTTAAATTCCACTAAATCATCACTTTTCAATTTTCTTTATAGGAAGCCCCATTTCATAGATCCAGTATGTAGATGTCTGCAGAAGTACTATTTGTCTGCAGCAAATACACTCGTCCTCATGCAGCCATCTCTCCCTGTACACCCCACCTTCCAGACCCATGTGTCTGGGAATAGGGAAGGGGTGCAAACCCCAGCAGACGTGTGGGTGATCTGACCTGAAATTTGGAAGGTTCATGACTGGAGCCTTTGCACAGAGGGCTGACACACCAATACCTGAGTACCTCTGTCTGCAGCAGTATCTCAGGTGCAGCTTAGATCGCACTGGAGATCACAGAATTACAGGACGGGTCAGGTTGGAAGGGACCCCAGTGGCTCATCTGGTCCCACCTCCCTGCTCAGGCAGGGTCATCCCAGAGCACATGGCACAGGATTACATCTAGATGGGTCTGAGATACTCCCAGTGAAGGGGACTCCACACCCTCTCTGGGCAGCCTGTTCAGGGCTCGGTCACTGCCCATGGAAGAAGTTCTGCCTCATGTGCAGGTGGAACTTCCTGGGCATCAGCTCCTGCTCATTCCTCTTGTGTCAGTGCTGGGCCCCAGGGAGCAGAGCCCAGGCCCTGCTCTGAGCCTTCCCTGCAGACACTGACACACAGGAATGAGATCCCATCTCAGTTGTCTCCTCTCAAGGCTGAACAGCCCCAGCTCCCTCAGCCTTTCTTGGGCAGGGATATGCTCCAGGCCCTTCCTCATCTCCACAGCCTCCACTGGCCCCGCTCCAGGAGCTCCAGGTTCCTTCTATCCTGAGGAGTCCAGACCTGGACACAGCACTCCAGGTGTGCCTCACGAGGGCTGGGCAGAGGGGCAGGATCATTCCCTGACCTGCTGAGAATGCTCTTCCCAATGCACCCCAAGATACCACTGGCCTTCTTGGCCCCCAGGGCACCTGGATGAAAAGTGAAGCCCCTGAGGACCTGGTGGGAACTCTACTGCCTTTCAGCTTTCCACTGAATTATTTAGATTAAGAGAAGTGACAGAGGCTCTGGGAAATAAATGGCAGTAGGTAGGCAAGTGACATAGGGCCTGGCAACAAGCTCAAGAGCTTCAGGGCAGTTTGACCCCTCAGAGCAGCACTTTGGTCCAGAAAGCATCTGGGCAGCCCTGAAGCAGCACACACACCCTGGGGATGCAGAGCAGCCAGCACGTGGTGGAACTGCCCAGGAACAGCAAACAAACAGTCCCACTCAGGACTATCCAAAGGTACGCAAAGCCACAAATTGTCACACAGGGCTGTTATCCTCACTGGTTCCTTCCCCTCCTAGCCAGAGGCTATTCCACTTGGTCCAAGGGAGGGACTACAGCTGCCAAGTCCTCCTCCCCCCTCACTGCTCTGCTTGCTGGTCTCCAAACCACTGGAGCCACTGACTCCTACCTACCAGTCCAGTTTCCTCACCAATTGGCAGGAGCAGGGCTTTGCCTGCACCAAGCTTTGGCACTCAAAGCTACTCAAACCCAGCTCCCCGGGATGGCACATGCCTCAGTTGGGCACATGGGACTGACCTGCCACAAGCCCATGGAGTGCTGAGGATAAGCAAAGTGGGACTAAGACATTCTTTTTGCAAGGACCAAGCTGAGCCTGCTGACTCACGGCTGTTCAGCCTTGAGCAGCCATCGCTCACAGGTTATGCATCCTCCCCAGAGCCCAGTCCCTACCTGGTGCCTCCTGCACCCCCTCTCCATATTCAGATGGCACTGAACAACAGTTAATATCTGAAGTGCAGCAGTGATTAAATTGGTAGCTGGACTGAAAGCCCACTAAAGTGGGCTCACAAGCCAAGAAATGTATGTTCGGCTTTATAGCATTTCCTACAGTGTCAGCACACTGGAGCAGTGAGAAGCATTCCTCAGCAACTGGAAGGAATTGCTAAGCCCACTAATAAAATTAAGACAGCCAAGTCCAATAAGAGAATACATCCAGCCTTAAGAGTCACTGATGTCTGTGCTGCAGGATGGGGAAGAAGCATTTACCAAAGCGGTAGTAAAAACCAGAAATCCACAGTCATCATCTCTCTTGGGAGACATGACCTGCTGGCACTTCTGATTGTGTGTCTGCTCCTGAAGAAAAGAGGTCACGACATGCCTTAGAACTGAAGCGCTGCTGACAGACAAGCCATTCGGAATTGTCGGTGAAGTCGCTGTGCAAGTTTGCACCAAAAAAGTAGGGAAGGCACCACAGGTATGAGACAACAGCAACTGCTCACTGGCTGTGTTCCTGCAGGACTGAATGCTGAAGAACTAAGAGACAAGTCAAGTGGAAAGAACATCTCCTATTTCCTTCCTGGCAGGGACTTCACCATCAAACTTACATTTTTTAAGGGGGGGCGGGGGGGGCAGGGCTGCAGAAAGGGAAAATCAGGGAGATATGGAAATAAGGAAAATGCCCTAGGAATGGCTAGTTTGTGTTCACAGGAGTGTCCCAACCCTGGAAGTGTTCAAGGCCAGGTTGGACAGGGCTTTGAATAACCTGGTTTAGTGGAAAATGTCCCTGCCATGGCTGGAACAAGATGATCTTTAAGGGTCCCTCCAACCCAAACCATTCCATAGCTCTGTGATTCTAGGAATGTCTGAGAGTCGCTGCAAAGAGTCAGAGGCAAGTATGGCTGAAGCTTCCTGCAGGCTCACAACTCCAGCAGCGCTCCAGATGACAGTCCTGGTCCAACAAGATGGACACATGCTCAAGGGAACAGACTAAGTGCAGTTCCCAGGAAGCACAGACTTGTCCTGTTAGCTCCACCATGCAGCACCAGAGCCTCAACCCAGGGAATGGGGGGAAGGAATGATGATGGACCACTTTTGAGATCAGTGCAGATCCAGACATGGTTTAAGAGGGAGCTGGTTGATGTCACTGCAAATCACTGTCAACTTTCAAAGGTCATGGTAACAAAGGGAGGCCTGATGACATGCAAACAGCACCCCGCCATGTTAGAAGGATCCAGGGAACATTGGACCTCTCAGTCTCATCACACAGCCCCTGGAAATGCTGTGTAGTAAATCTTCCTGACAGCCATTTCCAGCAGGAGGTGGCAGTGGAACACTCAGTGTGGATTTACCAGTGGCAAATCTTGCCTAACTTGACTGCCCCCCAAGCTGCCTGTGTGGAGGACAGGAGAGCAAGTGTGGTACACCTTTGACACAGTCTCTGGCAGTGTTTCCAACAGGCAGGAGCTGGACTGCAGAAGCAGATGACTGACGTTGGTGAGAATATCAAGCTCAAAAGGTGATCACCTGTACGAAGTCCAGCCAGTAGCTGATTACCAGCAGCATCCCTCAGGGCTGATATGGGGTCACTACAAATCCATGTCTTCATTAACAAACTCAATTAACACCAATTATGGGACAGAAAGCACTCTGACCAAGTCTACAGATGATCTCAAACTGCTGGCATGGCTGGGGCAGGCGATCCGTCTCAGAGGGACCTACACAGGCTCGACAAAGGGCCTGATGGAGGGTTTATGAAGGACAACAGAGGTAAACAGTATCCTGCCCCAGGACAGAATGAGCCCTTTCACTGGCACAGGCTGGGGCAGCTGGCTGTAAAGCAGCTCTGCAGCAAACAACCTGCCAAGCTCTCAGGGAGAGCAAGGGGACAGAGGCCAGACAGTCACAATAAACTGCTTCTACAGACTCTCCATACAATTGTCTGGAAGAGACTCTGCAACTCAACAGTGACTTTCCGCCTCTCAAAAGTCTTTGAAACAGTCCCTTTGAACACAACTTCTACCTTTCAAAGCCTTGCAGGGTACACAGATTCCCCTAAAAGAGTATGATGAGAACATCAGCCCGCACTAAGTCGAGCTGGCTGAAGCATGGAGCGGATCAGTTGGCTTCCTGAGAATACAGGGAAGGAGCATGAAGCCAGGGAAGAACTGAAAGCCAGCATCAAGTGATGGGATCAGCTTTGAAGGTTTAACCCAGACACTGTCTCCTTTGGAAGCAAGTCAGGAGCTCTTTCTACCTCTGTTCTAGAGAGCTATTTCAGCCCAGAATTCACAATTCTGCTTGAAATATTTTCTGCAAACTCTTAAAACCCACATCTTGCATAAAAAATGGAAGATGATCTGGTAATAGGCTAGAACGTAGCATTTCACTGCCATCAAGTTGCTTTGAAAGCATCTTGGCCAGTGTAACATTTTTTGGTAACACCAAAATGCAACATGTCAGTCATACCAACATCACTTGTTATATTCATTAAAAGGCTCAAATAAGGCCCTGGGGTTCACTAGCACAGAAACTACTATTGGCATGATCACAGCACTTGAAAAAAAAATTAAATCAGACACCTGGCAAGTGTGAAGTGTTTGTGTGGCTGTCACTGGAGCAGTCAGGCTCCTGCCCAGGCTCAGGATGTGCACTTCTTCCTGGACATGTGTTGGTTCTGCTAATGCAACCAGTTACTCCAATTTAGTTGTTATCCACAAAACCACCAAACCTGTCTACACTGTGTCATCTCACTTACAGAAACCACAGAGCAAATGCAGTAGAAAGAATGGTTTGCTAGATAAAAATTTAGAACATTTCATCCTCCAGTACCACAACAGTATTTAAGGTAAATATTCTGATGATTTCTGTTGGCACAGGCAGGGTCTCTGCTAATGATGTAACTCAGAGCAATGATATAAATATATACATATACACATACACACATACATATGTACCAAAACAATAAAGCAAGCTACTTCACTCACAGCCAGCTGGGTCAGAGCTCCCCTGTCCCACCAATCTTCCAAGGGGGAAATCCCTATTTACATGTCTCACATAAAGTATCACATTGTCAGAGATCATAGAATCCCAGGCTGGTTTGGGTTTGAAGGGAAGTTCAAGCTCGTCCTGTTCCATCCTCCGCCATGGTCAGGGACACCTTCCACTGTCCCAGGCTGCTCCAAGCCCTGTCCAGGCTGGCCTTGGACACTTCTAGGGATGGGGCAGCCACAGCTTCTCTGGGCACCCTGTGCCAGGGCCTTCCACCCTCACAGGGAAGATTTTTTCCCCAATATTCACACCAGATCTCTCCTCTTTCAGTTTAAAACTGTTCCCGCTTGTCTTATGGCTATCTGCCTGTGTAAAAAGCCACTTTTTAATAAAAGTTCCCCCTTTTAGTAATTGTCACTCAAGATAATTCATAATTAATAGTTGTTTTGGGTAAGGCTGACAATCCATATGAACTGAAATCCTGGAAGATGAGGATATTTCATACTTTGACTTCAGAATGAAACCAGCAGCACTTCTGGATGCTTCAATTCAAGCACAAAGCCCGTGTGGTGAAGTGGGAGCAGCTCCCTTTGCGGGCCGTACCAGCTTCATGCTGGTTTACATTCCTCTGGGTGAAGCTACTCTATTTACAGGTCCAAACTAAACAGACAGAAGCTAGGTTTGGGCAGAGCCCCCACACAGCCACCTCATTTCCCTAAACCACTGCTGGAGTCCCCTCGCTAAGCCAGCACTTATGTTTAGACAAGCCTGGACTAGGACTTGCTGCTATCGCACCATTTCAGGTGTAAAAAACCATCAGGCTTTGATACGAAATCACATTAACTGATACAGCAGGGAATGACGAATTATAAATAGGAGGTGGCTTCAGAGAGATTCCAGAAATGGATGGTGAGCAATCACTGTGGCAAATCAATGCTCCGGCTCAGGGGATCAGACAGGGGCCAGGTTTAGTTTTACCCTGAAAAGGCAGTGACACATAAAAAGCTAATGGCAGGTGGTCACTCTACATTCTGTACATCTCACAAAGATTTATGAGCAAGGCTGAATGCTGGAAAAGCAACGCTGAAGCTGCTTGTGTCCCTCTGCAAGGTCAGCTTATTGTATTATAGAAACATTTCCAGTGAGACTCCTACAAGTTGAGTGTTCTATTTTGTCCAGCCACAGGAGACAAGCTACAAAAATCATACCATTTACTCTTAAAGAGTGAATTTTCAGTTATTTTGGTTGTTTTCCAATCAGCAAAGCCTGTATTTAAGTTTAGAGTTTAAAGCTGGAAGGAGACCGATTTTTCCAAAACTTGTTTAACAGGAAAATATTTAACAAGAGAACACATGGATGTATTTTCTAAAATACTAATCACTTGTAAGTACTGCACATTGTAATTATTATGAATGAAAACTGTCATGAGAAATTACATAGGTGTCTAAATCAGGAATTTTGATGTCCTTGATTGTCAACAGCTTGATGTGAAAAGAGAAGCCTGACTCCTGGGATCTGGCTGTTAGCAATGTGTGGTATTGTGCTCACTAGCCTAGAAATCTAGAAAAGCAAATTTCCTCTGAAAAACATTCTAAGAATTAAGTATTTAAGAAAGGTCGTGTTTCACCACAGTAAGAGGTGGAGTGAAGGGAGGAAACACTCTGGAGTGAAGGGAGGAAACAAAATTTGGCTCCCTGAAGCTGTGCAGGTTGGAGCTTCATCTCATAGCCATACTCTGGATCCCACTGCCTCCATTTCAAATTCACAGGAGCTTGAAGCATTTCTGCACAGGCCTGGACAGGCTATACTCACCGTGAGCTTGCTTTTAAGTCCATTCATGCTGAAGTGAGCCCCATGAAAATAGGCACCTAAATCCCCACAAATCGTTCCTTCATAAAATCACAAGCTGGTTTGGGTTGGAAGGGACCTTAAAGTTCATCTCATTGAACGCCCTGCCATGGACAGGAACACCTTCCACTGGACCAGGCTGCTCAAAGCCCTGTCCAACCTGGTCTCGAAATTTTCAGTAAGCGAAGTTTTCCTGCTAAGGCCCATGGCCCAGCTCCTCCCACGAGCTGCACCTTTCCTCCCTGTGCAGATCAGTTTGCTGCAGCCCAAGAAAGGAGATTGCAGGGACAGCTGTAGCACCTCCCTTTAGAAGAATAGCTGAAAATAAACTGCAGACTCAGATCCCAGGATTTATACTGGGCACCCTCACTGTGCTGAGGCCATAGCATTATCACTAGGTCAAACGGTTCACTCAGCTGGGGATCCTGTCACTGCACAGCAGGGGCTGCCATTCCCCTGAAAGGTGCTGGGTTTCTCTTTCCTTCATTTTTTACTCCAGTCCTCTGGACAAACACAATTTTTAAAAAACCATCTTTCAGAATATTTAATGCTCCACCTGCCCTCATTTGTATTCAAAAGCTAGAAAGAATAAAATATCAATTTATACAACCACTTATGTAATATTCCCCTCTCCCAACCTTCTTAAAACTGCTGGCTCTAATATGCACAGTCTGACAGGCCTTTTTGACTTATGGTATATAATAATCCTCAACCGGGAGCCAGCATACCAACTCAGAAGTCCTATAATTTAATATTAGTCAGTTATTATCTCAGTATATTACAAAACACAGCACTTGCCATGTCTCACAAGCCCCACAATACCTAGTCTGAATTCTAAATCTCTAAAACTGTTTGAAACAGAAACAGATCCCAGCCCTAACACTCCCTGTTAAAATAAGCAAGAGGCATTATAAATGGCACAAAATGATGCCAGGATGACGGGGGTTTCATCTAGGTTACAGCTGAGAGTTCTGCACATAAATGTACTGAATATTTGAGCACAAACACTGAAGGTTTCCTGCCATGCCAGCTGGAGCTGCAGGGCCCTGTGCTGCTGGAGCAGGGACTGTCCAGGCACTGCATTCATTGCTCATTCCTGCATTTTTGCTGAGCTGGCTTTCAGTCTTATCAAACCATGTTGATTCAGACAAGTATGCAGCATGGAAAACTTGTCTCCACCTCTGATGCAGGCTCAAGAATTTCATTTGCACAACAAGTCAGAAAGCTTTCAGCATACATTAGGCACAACAAGCTTTCCCATAAATACCTTTGCTTTCCAAATGAGCTTTCCACGTGGGGCCAGAACTCCAGACTGCCCAGCAGCTCTAGTGGAGATGAGAACCCTTCCACAGGCAGCACTAAGGGACGAGGGTCAGCACTTCCAGCTGCTGCCATGAAGGAAGTTGTTGCTGAAAATCCCACCAGCTCCCTTGCTCAGTGTTTATGGAGAGCAGCGGAGCCTGATGCATGGAATCACTGGGTAGAATAAACAAAGGTTGAGGAAGGAAGCAATGAAGATGCACATTTCCCCTCCCAAATACCCATCTACTTACTAAAATGCAGAGCTTCCTCCCAAGCACCCAGTATTGAGTTAATTATGTGGCTGTCTTTGGTTTCCAGAAGCCAAACCAACCAGTTGAAAGTGCCCCAAACCAGGGGAAGGTTTCTTGCCCTGCTGCCAGAAGTAGCAGCTCTCCCAGGCTCTAACTGCAGCCCAAGGTTAGTTTGTGTAGTCTTAGAGTTAATTCTGCCCACTCAGGAGATTGCTTGGAAATAGAGATGCAAGGGACAGACAATTGAACCCACAGGGACAAAACATCAAGGCAAAAAAAGGACTGAGTAAGCCAAAAGGAAGAAGATAAAAGCATGAGGTGGATAAAACAGCACTTTAGATTTTAATTATTTTGTCTAATAAATTCCTGGTGTATTGTCGGCATCTTCCAAGCTCTCTCACTTTATTCAGAGCACTGTGAGATGGTACATGCTACTGAATTCCCATTTATAACTGAAACCCAAAAAACCCCACTTTACTCACTCTACTGATAAACCCTATTTTTGACAGGGCCATATTTCACTTTGAGGAGCAGTCTTACATGCAGCACAAGAAGTTTGCAACTTCTATTTTTCCTGGCAGAAGAACACCTTCAGAAAGGAACTCTGCACAGGGCGGTGGGAAAGGTATGACTCTCCCTACATAACCTTCTATTCTAGGAATGAATGTATTTTTAGGCAATGCAGCCACCCAATCTTAAAAAACGCAGCCTGATTTATGATGCTATCATCACCAACTTAAAAGACCAGAAGCTGAACTACCTTAAACCACAGCTGTGATGCCCCAAAGATGGGGCACCTGAACATTCATTCCAGAGTTTTCATGCCACTGTAAGTTGTGTTATCTCCTCACCTTTCAAGGCACAGACTGGCTGTTAGCTTTTGGTGATTAAAAAATTTTGTGTCCAGAGAGGGGAATGGAGCTGGGGAAGGGTCTGGAGCACCAGCAGAGGCTGGAGTTGGAGGAGCTCAGCCTGGAGAAAAGGAGGCTCAGGGGGGACTTTCTGGCTCTGCACAACTCCCTGACAGGAGGGGGTAGCCAGGGGGGATTGGGCTCTGCTGCCAGGGAACAGGGACAGGACAAGAGGAAACGGCATCAAGCTGTGCCAGGGGAGGTTTAGGTTTAATATTATGGAACATTTCTTCCCAAAAGGGTGGTCAGGCCCTGGCACAGACAGGTTGCCCAGCAACGTGGTGGAGTCACATCCCTGAAAGTGTTCACAAAGTGTATAGTTGTGGCACCTGGGGACATGGTTTAGTGGTGAACATGGCAGTGGTGGGGGAATCCTCTCTTCCTTCCCCTCAGTCCCCAGATTTTGCGCCAGTGTTAGCCCCTCAATGACTCTTCCAACAGTCTCCAGACTTCTGTGATGGGGCAGAGTGCCCTCTATTACCTCTGTCTGGTTTCTGGACTGTCCAAAAATTCTGTTTCCTGCTTTGTTACAGCTGCACATAACCTGTATGAGGAAAGAGCAAATTTGCTGTGCAGCAACTGAAAATTGCCCAAACCTTTTGACATGGATGCTGCTTTATAAAGCTCTGAGGAGCAACCAGACCTGCCTGCAGTTTTACAGCTCTGGCTCAGAAGGAGGAAAACCAAATTGGGAATAACAAACAGCCTCCACCTAACCTAGAGTCACTGCACAAAGTACCTGACTATTCAGGAAGCAGCTCCTGAATTAGCACAGGCACCCAGCACCTGAAAACAAAGTGAACAACGAGCACCAAGGTACTGCAGAGTACTGTAAATGACACAGGAGTTATTTCATGAGCAACTCACTTCTTCTTGGAACAGGCCAAAGGGAAACAGAGAGTAAATCACCAAAGGGCAGATAGAGGATAAACAATCTTTGCTGTCATCCTTTGTGAACCAGTCCTTGAAGACAAACAAGCATTGCTATTATTACATTGGGAGATGCTTTCCCAACTAGAAGCAGCAGAATGTTTTTCCCTTAAGACTCAATTTTCATACAAGTTTACTCTTTGGTTTTATGGGTCACCAATGAGACACAGGAGCAGCTCTTACCCATTTCCCACCCCCTGCAAACACTAGAGAAGTTCAACTGCCACCACTAGTCATTTCACCAGCTGGTAGCAGTTTTCTTGATTTCTAAATGTTCACTCACATTTAATTAATATCTCCCTTTCCATTCTGCATTAGACACAAAACCATTGTCAAAAATAATTCAGTGAATATAGTCTAAGTTAATCATTGAAAATACGGGACTGGTGCTCAACAAGCAACATTCAGCAGGCATTGAGGTAGACAAAACACAGCTGAAGCCACCCTACAGGTTCCAGACACTGGCTGTGGTGCAGGTCTGTGCTGCACCTGATGCCTCCCAAAAAGGGCAATGACACAAGCTGCAAGCTCAGAAACACCACTTGTAATTTAAAAGGTTATTTTCAAAATAGAGCTTTGTGGTCATAAATAGCCAAGCCAGCTTCTCACACAGCAAGTACACAATGGGTCTTAGCCACAGTGGCCCAGATACCAGAGAAAGTGTAATTTTACCTTTGTGAGCACACACAACATTTGGGGCCACCCTGCGCTTCAAACAAACTAACCCAATTTGTAAGATTGGACTTAGGTTCTGTGGGAGCAGCTGCCGACTCTGACAAATTAAGTCAATTGACTTGGTTAACCCTTCCATTACCTAGAAAGACCTGATTGCTCATTCAGAGCAAGTCTCGCTTTAAGTCCCACATATTTAATTCTTTAACCAAAGAAAAATATTTTACCTGATCTTTCTGTCAACAAAGCTAGCTCTTTTTCAATATGTAGGATTTCCTTCCTCACTGAGTGGCCATTTGGTTGCACAGGTATTAAAAAAGAGCAGACTGTCACTACCATCTGCCCTGTAATGTAATGTTGTGTTTCTAATACAAAGAGAAGTTATTTAAATATCCTCACATGTACTGCATCATTCCAGTTGTCAATCAGTCCTCTGGGGACCCCCAACCTAACTGGCCTCGGCTGACACTTTACCATAGGCAGCATTATTCTCCAAGCAACATGAAAACAAATCTATTTTGGACAGGTTCAGTAAAAGGAACTCGTAACAACCTCCTCGACCATGCTAATAAACATTTTCATCCAATAGAGATTTACAGACTCAGGATACAAATGCACAGCAAAACCTTTAACAAACCAGCATTTATTCCACTTAGGTGTGCAAGTACATCTTGTCACCCTTCAGCAAGAATGTTATTACATCCATGGGACATTGGAACAAAGTTTTTATTCTGATCACAGTAACGTCACCCTCCCTTCCTGTCAAGTTTGTGAAGAAACACTTCACGTAAGCAGCTGGCTGGTACTGCCAGCATCTGCTCCACTGCTCACTTATCCCAATGCTCTTCCAAGTATCAAGCCCTAGGTGTTACTGGTCAGTGTCACCCGATACTGTGCTCCTGAGGCATATAAGATACAATTCTGTACCCTTTACGTATACAGAATTAAATTTGCAGCCTGCCTGTCAATACATGGCTTGCCACGGTCTCCAGGAGTGTGACCTTGCTGAGCTCATCGCCTCTCATCGGAGTCCAGCACACTTCACCAGACACCTCACATTGCCCACATCAGCAAGAGCCCCGGACCCTTCTGAGGGGATCACAACAACTGATCCTGGCTAGAAAGCCCTCATGAAGTCATCCCAACTCTACCATGCATCCACCTTAAATTCAGCCTTCCTGGCTGTCAAAATGCTTTGAATAACCAGCTTTTCAGTAGCTGGTTCTTACTAGTGTCTACAGGACTGCTTATTTATCTGATAATAAATGTACATGTGCTGTACTGGAGGTTGCTAATGCAGTGCAATTTATTTACTGTTGCTATATCAAACGCCACAAATAAGCAAGAGAAAGGCCCAGCCATTACAAAGGTCACTGCTTTGCCAGCTGAGGTCTTATTCAACCTGACAGTCTGTAAGCTTGCATGCTCTTTGCTTCACAACTTATTTTTGGAAGTCCAAACCAAAATGAATAAATCTCCCTGCCCCTTGTTCCCTGACAGCCAGGAGCCAGCAAGCTCCTGAACTGCCTTGTACGTCCCAAATGCTTCAGTAACATCAGCCCAGCAAAGAGGAAATCCTGATAAACTCAAGAACTGTCCTGCTATTAGTGCTGTTAATGCGTTATTCTTTACAAACACATTACTTCCTGATGTTACTCCTAAACTGTGCTCTTTTTCCCACTCTGTTGCTACACTACATGCTTAATCTACACTATCTTGAGCTAAGAAAATTTTCTTCCCAAAGCTGGCCTAGATCCAAATCAGATTCATTTCACTGACCAGATGCACCAATCTGAGACACTGATTTCACACGCCTTGCTAAATTCTCAATCAGTCTTGGACAGCAAAAGGTTTCCCAATATTCCAGAGTGGCAATTTTGCATGTTCCCTCGCATTCCTGCTCATTTATACAAGAGCAGCAAAAGCTACGGCTAGAACACAGCACATGTTTCTTGACAGTCAAGGCTTCACCGCTCTGCAGCCAATTCCTGCAACCACTTTGTACCATCTTCACATTTGGATGAGTATTAATAGAATCTACGCTGCTTATCAGCCATGTGGGCACTCTCTGCTCTCTGCCAAGGAGCACTTTGGGGAGTTTCAAGGCAACTGATAAAACACAACACAGGAGCTGACCAGACACTCCTGACCTTGCAAAATCCGCACTCTTCCCGGGAAATTTTCCCGGCACTGCTGCCACTTCAGGAGACTCCAATCACATCCCAAGTTTTCAAAAAATTAATAAATTGGCCACCTAGCCAGGCCCGCAGCCCTGCCAGCCCCCCGCTTTATTTTGCTAATTAACCTACTTAATAACCCTTTGAGAAGTTGGTACATCGCGCTGCCCCACTGGAACCGCCTCGGTCTGTGCTCTGACACAGGCTGAACGCGCCGGACGGGGCTCGGATCAAAGCGTACTGAACCCTCTGTTTACCAACACCCCCGGCCGGGGCCGCAGGTACCGCTGTGCCCCCCGGCCCGGTGCTGACCGGGAGCACCCAAAGCCGGGCCGCCCTCCCGGCCCCGGTACCTGGTGCAGGGCTGTCAACCCGTCCACGTTGGTGGTGTTGATGCGGGCGCCGCGGCCCAGCAGCCTCTTCACCTCCTCCGTGTCGCCGCTGGAGCATGCGGCCAGGAACACGGCGCCCTCCTCGAAGCGGACGCGGGACCCCCCC